>NC_028355.1:4090703-4138141 GCF_000741045.1 Vigna radiata var. radiata
TGTTATCATAATATTTATATATAAAAGAAAGTATGAGATATATTATATTAATATATTATATATAAGAGATGCAAGAGAGTAAATATGATAATAAATTAAATTAAAATAATATTGTTTTATAGAAAATTTGTAGTAAAGGTTAACATGACAGTATTGTTTATTTGAGATGTTTGGAAGTGGTTGTGGAACATGCTCTGGTATATATAACTTAATCTTTAAAGCTTAAACATGTGGTTTGATTATAATTCAAAGGTATATGACTTGGGAAAGAATGAAACATGATTTCAAGGTTGTTGATGTGGTAATTGTAAGATCTCTCGGTGAGATTCTTAGTGTTTTAGAATGAAAGTATGAGCTCGGTCTTGGGGGTCTTCCTGACGCTCCAATGGTCTTTCTTCTCACATAGAGAGGACTGAACCATGTGGTGAGGAGTAACAGGAGGTCTTAGTCTTGGAGGCTTCCATCATGCTCTAGGGCGCGGAACAGACTAACCTCGTGAGTGTGACAAGGCGGGGGAGCCCAAGTATCACAAGCAATCACAAGTGCATGGCCCGCCATAGCTCGACTATCATTCTAAAGTCCGGACGAGTCGAGTCTAGAATATAACATGCTAGAATCAGTGTCATATATTGCATTGTTTGAATGTATTTTACTTGAGTTAAATCTGGTATGCATATGTTGCTGTGATTGTATGCTTTTTAAATAATTAGCTCACCCTTGCAATTGCTTGTGTTTGTGTCATGTTTGCATCTGTTGTTCTTGCGTTGACCATCCACTTAGATGGGAGCAGATGACGTGGGAGGATACTTTGGAAACAACTCTTAATGGGGATGGAAATGTCGCTGCCTAGTTCACTAGACTTTATTTTTCTTAGTCTTGGATATTTTGAAGAACTTTATTATGTTCTAAGTTTTTAAATTCTTTGTATTTTAAGGGAGAACTCTAGTACTCCAGCTTCACAGTCTTGTACTATTATAAAGATGATTGTAATCCTAAACACCTCTATTATTCTCTAACTGCTTAAAAGATTGGGCTTGTGTCAGCGAGAAGGCCTAAAAGACTTTCAGCCCGTAAACCAAAAGCAATGTAAAGCTTCCTCGAGAAGCTTCATACTGTCAAATCCATTCTGAACGAGGTGATGCCTTTGACGTGAGAGAAAAAGAGCAGAGCTCTGGATCCTTCCATGGAGAAACGAGACTGAGCAAGATGAGATAATCGCTGGAGATTGTGTGCGAGAGAAAAANAGAAGAGAAGAAGAAGAAATATAAGAAGATCGGAGGTAAGAACCCACGAAGCCTTGATCTTTTTCTATAGAGAACGAAAGAGTTTTATTACTGTGTGATATTTTCTGTGTTACAAATGTCTGAAGGGGAAAACTCTATTTATAGAGTTTTGGGAAGGGAATATACAAAATAGAAACTAAATCTAAACGATTCTAACAGAAGTAACAAGGATCACTGTACTTAGACAGTAATCCCATGAAAATATTAATTCCTAATAGCCTCCCCTCAAGTCGGATGATGTATAGTTACTAATCTGAGCTTGGGTACAATAGATTTGAACCGAACACGATGAGGAAACTTGGTGAAAATGTCAGCAAGTTGCTCATCTGAACGAACGGGTAGAAGATGTAGTAGATTGGCTTGTATCTTTTCACGAACAACATGACAATCGAGCTCTATATGCTTGGTTCGTTCGTGAAAGCTCTGATTATGAGCTATGTGTCTGGCTGACTTGTTGTCACAGTACAGAGCTGGGATTCCAGCTTCCTGAACCTGTAGGTCGTTGAGCAAATAGTGTATCCATTGTATTTCACAAGTGGTAGCCGCTAAGGCACGATATTCCGCCTCAGTAGATGATCTTGATACAGTATTCTATTTTTTTGACTTCCAAGAGATAAGGGATGACCCAAGAAACACACAAAATCCTGTAGTTGATCTCCTGGTGTTAGGACAGGTTGCCCAGTCTGAGTCGCTGAAAGCTTTTAGCTGTATGACAGAGTCTACTGAGAAAAATAGTCCCTCTGATGGCCTAGATTTGATGTACCTAAGAACATGTTGAACAGCCCGAAAATGGTACTCAGTAGGAGATTGCATAAATTGACTTAACAGATTAATCGAATAACACAAATCAGGCCTAGTGTTTGTGAGATAAAGTAACTTCCCTATCAACCTTCGATAGGAGGTTGGATCCTTTAGATAGCTGTCAGCTTTGTATAGAGAACTCGTATCATTTAGAAAAGGTGTCTTACAGGGCTTGCAACCAAGCATTCTTGTCTCCTCAAGAATGTCCAAAGCATATTTTCTTTGTGATAGATGAATCCCCTTCTTAGATCGAGCCACCTCCAATCCTAGGAAATATTTAAGTTCTCCTAAGTCTTTGACTTGAAATCTATTGTGTAAGAGATTCTTTATTTGCTCAATCTCAATCATTGAGTCCCCTGCCAGTATAATGTCGTCAACATAAACCAGTAGGGCTGTGAAATTAGTAGATGTTTTCTTTATAAAAAGAGAATGATCACTCTTTGACTGGACATAATTAACAGAGATGAGAAAAGTAGACAGCTTCTCAAACCACTGTCTACTGGCTTGCTTTAAGCCATATAAGGACTTAGTAAGTCTGCAGACTTGTCCTTCCTTATGTACTTTAAGACCAGGAGGTGGTTCCATGTAAACTTCCTCATTAAGGTCTCTATGCAAAAAGGCATTGTTGACATCCAATTGGTGCAAGAGCCAGTTCTTAGATGCAGCCACAACAATCAACAATCTAACTGTAGTTAATTTGGCAACGGGAGAGAAAGTGTCTAAGTAGTTTATCCCTTCCTGCTGGGTATAGCCTTTGGCAACTAAACGTGCCTTGTACCTCTCTATTATCCCATCTGCCTTGTGTTTGATCTTGTACACCCACCTGCATCCAATGGCAGTCTTTCCTTGAGGAAGTTTGGTTAGAAACCATGTGTTTTTGTCTTGAAAAGCTCTAATCTCCTTCTGCATTGCTTCAGCCCATTCTTTCACATTTTTAGCTTCATTGTAAGATCTGGGTTCATTGGTAGTAGTGATGGCCATGGTATATCAAATGTTTTGCTGTCAAGGAAGCACAGGACAGTGAATCAGATATCGGATAAGGAGTTTTGAGGTTATTTTTGATAGTTAAGGATTGATTCACCTGATGAATATAGTCATTTAAGTATCCAAGGGGCCTTCTGGTCCTATTAGACCTCCTGTTCCCTTGATCTTCTTCATCATTATCCGTCTCATCTTCAGTGTTATTCCCTTCACTGCTATCATGTTGTATTTCCTCTTCTGTAACCGTTTCAGCTTCATCTGAAACAGAGTTGCCTAGATGGTCATTAAGGAAGGTGAATCTGTCAACTTCTTTGTCATTTTCTTCAATGCTGCTTTCCTGACTTTTCCATGGAAAAATGTTTTCATAGAAAACAACATTTTGACTAATTAATAACTCTCTAGTGTTGATGTCAAGGACAATATACCCCTTGACTCCACTTTTGTATCCCAAAAAGATTCCTTTCCTTGCTCTTGAGTCAAGTTTATTTCTGCCAGCTTCAAGTGTGGAGGCAAAACAAAGACATCCGAAATTCTTCAAGTTCAAATAAGTAGGAGGAACATTGTAAATTTGATCATGAGGTGCCTTGTTGTTAAGAACAGGGCTAGGCAGTCTGTTTATGAGATAAACAGCATGACTAACAGCATAAGACCAATAAGCACTAGGTATATTGGACTGAAACATGAGGTTGCGGGTGACATTAAGGATATGTTGGTGTTTTCTCTCAACAACTGAGTTCTGCTCAGGAGTCTCTACACAACTAGTTTGATGATTTATACCATATAAATCATACAAATTAACACAATTAAATTCTGGTTCGTTATCAGACCTAATATTCTTGATTAATTTACCAAACTGATTCTTAATTTTAACAATAAAATTCTGTAACAAACCTCTAGTCTGACCTTTATTGGTCATAAAAAATATCCAGGTATGTCTACTATAGTCATCTACAATAGTTAGAAAGTATTTGTGACCATGGACAGAAGTAACAGACAAAGGCCCCCATATATCACAGTGAATAAGTTCAAAACATTCTGCAGATAAAGAATTACTAGTAGGAAAAGGAAGTTTATGTTGCTTAGCATAATGGCAAACATCACAAACAACATTACTATTCATTTGCACATAGGGAAATTGTTCACAAATTTGTTTCACAATCTTATGTCCTAGATGGCCTAGTCTATAGTGCCATAGATTTACATCAGTAGCTTTAAAAGAAAAAACAAATCTTGTAACAGAATTCTGATCAGAATTTTGGAAGGCTTGCAAGTAATAGAGGCCCTTGTAAGGATTAGCACACCCAATCATCCTCAATGTAGAACTCTCCCTTATCTGACACACCTCAGAGGAAAAAATTAGAATACAGTTCAAGTCTTTTATAAGACTTTGTACAGAGATTAGATTAAAAGAAAAATCTGGGATATAAAGCACATTAAAAATCATGAAATCTTTAGAAATTTGTACTGTTCCTGCATGTTCTGCAATAGTAATAGAGTTATTTGGCAGTTTAACAGTGATAGGTTTGATTTTATAGAATGTAACAAAATTTCTTTTCTCATGGGTCACATGGTCTGTGGCCCCAGTGTCAATAATCCAGGAAAAAGTACCTAGGTTGTGTTCTCTGTCATTCCTCTGCATCTGGTTGATCTTATGCACAGGTTCATCATCTTTCTCTATCATTTTGAGAAGTTTGTCGATTTGTTCTGATGTGAGTTTGTTCAAAGTGTTGCTGCTGTTTCCCTGATTGGTGGTTTCTGGGCCAGAACTGTTCTGGCAAACATTTGCAGAGTTCCAGCCACCCTTCTTCTCTTGATTATTCTCATTCTTTTTGTACCACGGTGGAAAACCGTGTTTGGAATAGCATTCATCTACTGTGTGGTTCATCTTATTACAGTAGGAGCATTGTTTGCCATAATTAGGATTTCTCCCTCTTCCCCTTCCTTGGCCATATGGTCCAGCTCCACGGCCTTGGGTTTTCCAGGTCTGTTCTGTTTTCCAATTCCCGTTTTTGTCAGTAACATTGGCTAGCACTCTGGTGGTATCAGCAAAGTGATTATGGCTGATAGTATCATATCTTTCTTGCCGTTCTTGTTGCATAATGAGAGAGAAAACACGATTGATATTAGGCAAAGGTTCCATCAATAGAATTTAGGTTCTGACAGTGTTATAAGTGTCATTCAACCCCTTCAAAAAACAGATAACATGTTCCATTTCTCTGTATTTCAGAGACATTTTAGAGTGTTGACATGTGCAAGGAATCTTGCATGTACAGTTGGGTATGGGTCTCAAAGACTCCAATTCTTCCCAGAGAATTTTCAAATCAGTAAAATACTGATTAACACTCCTCTCCCCTTGCTTGATTGAATGGATGTCTTGAAGTAGATCCGAAATTTTAAAGTAGTCACCTTTAGAGAATCTCTCTTTCAATTCATCCCATAGTTCCTTTGCTTCTCAACATATATTACACTCTCTGCAATTTGAGGGGAGAGTGTCTTAATGATCCATGAGAGTACCATCATGTTGCATCTCTCCCACGTATCAAAGGTAGCGTCATCTTTCTTGGGTTTCTTGATAGACCCATCTATGAACTTAATCTTGTTTTTGGAGAGAAGAGCTCTTCTCATACATCTACTCCAAGAGGAGTAATTGGTCTCACTTAGAACTTGAGAGATCAGAGTCAAACCAGGATTTTCTCCTTGGTGTAAGTAGAAGGGGCTGGCTGGGTTTGTAGATTGATCTGTTTCGCTTATGGTGATGACAAACAATCCAAGAATCTAAGCAAGAATCGTCAAGAAACTAATTCTGGGCAACGGAAATGAAGTGGGTATAAGTTCTGCTCTTGATACCATAAAAGATTGGGCCTGTGCCAGCGAGAAGGCCCAAAAGACTTTCAGCTCGTAAACCAAAAGCAATGTAAAGCTTCCTCGAGAAGCTTCATACTGTCAAATCCATTCTGAACAAGGTGATGCCTTTGACGTGAGAGAAAAAGAGCAGAGCTCTGGATCCTTCCATGGAGAAACGAGNCTGAGCAAGATGAGATAATCGCTGGAGATTGTGTGCGAGAGAAAAANAGAAGAGAAGAAGAAGAAATATAAGAAGATCGGAGGTAAGAACCCACGAAGCCTTGATCTTTTTCTATAGAGAACGAAAGAGTTTTATTACTGTGTGATATTTTCTGTGTTACAAATGTCTGAAGGGGAAAACTCTATTTATAGAGTTTTGGNAAGGGAATATACAAAACAGAAATTAAATCTAAACGGTTCTAATAGAAGTAACAAGGATCACTGTACTTAGACAGTAATCCCATGAAAATATTAATTCCTAATACTGCTTTCAATTATTATGCATGATGACGTCTTATTTATATATTTTTTTTCTATATAATTAGGACGTCATAATGTGCATATATTAGCATACCCCAAAATTAAATTAATATTTTTGTGTTTTTTTAATTAGTTGTTATCTTCCTTAATTTATTCATTTGCTACACGAATGGAAGCTTAGGGTGCATTTGAGGGATGGTTGTGGAAGAGCTATTTTGCTTGGTCGTTAAACAAACACAATAAGTTTAGATATAGATAGTTGAACAGTCCATTTTATTCACATTTTTAGGGAGAAAATTAATGAATTTAGTACTTAAGTTCTACATCCCAAAGTTTATCTTGATGGGATAATAAACCTATTTTCTCAAATCCAAAATGTTTTTTTAGATAAATTTTCTTCGCCGAATCATAGTTTTTTTTTTTTTTTAAACATGATAATTTGATAGTCACCCAAAAAACGTGTATCTGCTCGACAATTATTTTAATAATATATATATATATATATATATATATATATATATATATATATATATATATATATATATATCAATATTTTAAGTTAAAAAAATTATTATCAGAATATCCCAACTTTAGATTGTCTAGTGGTTACCTTTTTCTTGTATAGTTGTTGTCACCATTAGTTTTCCTAATAGATTTTTACCTAGTTTTCTCACTTACTTTAAGACTGTTTGACTTGGGGGTGCTACAGAATGGCAGTTGTTATTTTTAGAATAAGATACTTATACACTTCTATCTTAAAGAAACACTTATTTACTATTCAACTGTATAGTTGAATATTTTCATTAAGCTATGTTTAAAGTACCAAATATGTTGAATAATAATAGTAATAAAATTAAATATTTGAAACTATATAACAATAAAATATTTCGTGTGATTACTTATTGAGGACTTAATGAAGTTTGGAAATGTGGCGTACTGGTGGGACCCAATGAGCATGGAGTGTGATTTGTTCTAAAGCCATGATTTGAAAGGATGATTAAAACTCTGGCTTCACTTTAAATGAAAACTTTTCTTGCATCAGAATATGTGGATTATCACTTTCTTTCCCTTCAAATCGTTAGTGCTTCAAACACGTAAATATCTGTCATTATTATAAAGAAAGAAAAAACATGGATATAAAGAGAACATGTCTTCAAGAAAAAAAATCATTTACTTTTATAGGATATGCAATCTCTGCCATGGATTAATACGGATTTTAGACCTAACTCAACCCCACAAAACCGACTTATAAGATGAGGTCTACACTCCACTTATATACTATAAATTGATCTTATCTCTAGTCGATGTGAGACTTCCAACCATACTATTTGCCTATTCATTACCAATAATATTCAGAAAGCAAAACCAAGCCACTCTGCTGATAAACAACTTGCATTAAATTGTGTATTTGACTATTCAGAAATTAAAATCCTCCATATACCTCACCCACCCTTCACGTAACCACAAGAATAATTATTGATTCATAGCAACAAAAAGTCAATACAATCGATATCCCTTCAACCCCATAATAATAATATTATATGTAGATGTTTATAAACAAAAGGCAAAATTCTAGATACTTTATAATTGCTGTATTTTCAATCTTCATTTCCCTGTCATCTTCTCTTGCTTTTAATTTTTATACAAAAGATGCTTGACAACCCACAAATTGAACTACAAACTGACTTTGATACATTCCTATAATCAAACATCTGGTCGTTATCGTTCTTCAATAATAAATAAGAAAACAAAAAACTTTGGCCCTTTCCGGTTGCTTTCCAATCTGCTCAGAGTATGCCACTCAAGAAGCCCCTGTAAGAAAATGCACTAATGAACAAAATTTGCTTGACATAGCTTTCCATAAAGGGGGATAAGTACGAAGTAATAGTCAACTGAGGACAGAAGTTACTAACCAAATCCCTGAGGTTTTCCTAGATTCGTTACTGCAAAATTATCAGACAAAATGTTCAATTCTATTTTTAACAAGCATAAATGCTACATAAGGAAGTCTGATAAGATGGAGTGCATTTCTAGCTTTCAGCTAAAAAAATTAGACAACAATTACCTTGGTTTTCCTTGGAAAGCATCGTTAATTTCATCTGTACTAGGCCTCTGGGTAAACGTAGACAGAATAGCATACTTCTCCTTCCCAGGCGATTCATCTACCCTCTTGTACAGCTCATATTGGTTTGGGTAAGTCATTCTACATCAAAAGAAGTTAATTTACAGTAACATATTGTGTACTTGCAGAAGATAAAAAATGTGCTTGTATTTTGAGCATATAAAAGAATTAAATATCTAATTTGGTTATATTACAATTAGGGAAGGTGTTTTCTCAACACTCAAATCATGGTAACGAAGCTTTACACTTTCAACATTGTTGTTGGAACTATGACAAAAATAATAAAAAAGAGGAAGAAAGGCAAAATACGTCTAAATATTTAGCTGCAAACAAGGAATCTGTTATTCTATGGATAAAAAACGTTAACATTTATAATTGTGGGAAATCGTAGACTGACAAATTAAGAGACATAATTATTGATATGAATAAGGTCAATTTATAACATATAACTTATAAGTAATATGTAATCCTTACTTTATAAGTCAGTTTTTGTAGGTTGAATTAAACATAAACCACTTAATAAGAATTATCACCAACTAACAAACTTGCTCCGTAAGAAAAATTGTCCAACTATTATAAATTTATGTTTTCACCAAACTGAAACAGAAATATAAAATCATGTGCAATACATAAAGCAAATATTTAACACTCCTCTTTGCATTAAGAATTGCAATCTCCAGTATTCTATATTAAGAACTTCAACTTGGTAATAGGTAATAGCGTGGTAAAAACACTTGTCTTCAGAAAAATAACTTAATGTTAAAATGCTTAGTTTTTCCTAGGTTGACAATAGGGGTGATAGCATCAAATTGAACTTCTAAAGCTGATTGAGCAACAATTTCTTGTTTTTTGAGCTCCATGAGAAAAACTCAATCCGAAGCCAAAATAGTACCTTGAAGTAGTCCCCATATCATCAATCAAGTCACCAATCATTGTTAGAGAAGCAAATTAGCTTTGACATATCAAAACACTCTTTGCAACTTTCAGGACATTTCACTTGCACAATGCATAATACTTACATAATTTAGGATATCAGGTCAAGTGGCCATAACATACATCAAACAACCATTCATGCTTATAAAATATGTCTAGTCTATTTACATTGTTCGATATTTTCCTTTTTATTCATAGAAATGTTCAATTCTTTAATTCTTCAAGTTTAAATTTCTTCAAAATTTCTTGGCACATGTTTTTTGACAAATGAATATTTCATGTTCTACTTGTTTGATTTCCGTCCCAAAAAAGGTCATTAAAGTGAGATTTGTCATCTTAAACACCACCATCATTCCTTCTTAAATTTCTCCAAAGGCTTATTGTTTACGTTACAATGTAGAGTGAGATAATCAGCTCCATCGACTCTGACAAGCTCATGGAAAATCCCAAGCTCAGCAAGAAAATGTTCATCTCAATTATGTTGTACCAAGCTTTTAGGGCTTGTTTTAACTAGTAAAGAGCCTTCTTAAGAAGATAAACCTTATTGTCTTCCCCTTCCTTTACAAAACCTTGGGGTTGCCCAACAAAAGTTTCTTCTTGTAAGGATCCATTTAAAAATGTTAATTTGACATCAAGTTGACAAACTTTCAAATTTTGTTGAGCATCTACACCAAGCAACAAGTTGATGGTGTCTTATCAAACAACTAGTGCAAATGTATTGAGTAATCCACATCAAAAACTTCAGCTTAACCCTTCACTACAAGTCTATCCTTGTGTTCATTAATATAACCATCAATATTAAGCTTAGTCTTATATACCCATTTCATTTCAATAACTTCCTTGTCTTGTCTTTCTAAAACCAGGTTTGATTTCTCCTTATCATTAAGAGCTTCACCTTCATTACAATAACCCAAATTAAAGTCTTTGGTTATACTTCTTAGTTTGCAGGTTCACATACAACAATGCTACATTTGTCACAAAAAAAAAAAGAACAATCTAGTACCTCTTATAGGAACATCATCAACTAACTCATTCTACCAACTTTCATCTTCTAAACTTGAGCGAAAGTTTTGGTACAAATCTTTAAAAGCTTGATCAATCTTCTTTGGTTCATCCCAATTTCATTCTTCACATACCACAAAGTGAACATCCCTCCTAACAAAGTTAGAAATAAGTTTTGTGCCGATACAACTTGAGTAATCCCCTTTCCTTTGACTAAGATCATTTCAATTCTAACTTTGATAACACTAGTTGACCTCAAATCTCTTAAGAGTGCCTTATCAAAGGTCATGTAATTAGTACATCCAATATCAATCAACCAACCAACTTTCAATCGATTCATTGCTCAAGAAACTAGTGGCCACAAACAATTGGTCTTCCTCCTCTTGATTAGCAATCTAAGCTCAACATGGTGATTTTTGTTGAGGAAAACCGCAGCTTCATGTCCATATGGTTTCACTTGCAGCATTTTGCATCTGGTCTCCTCCAACATCTGAATGGTGGATGGCCTTTTTTGCTACAATTTTTATAAGGTTCAAAGCCTTTTTTCTTTTGTTATTCCTTGCCTTTAATGTTTTTGTTTATTGTGCTGATTGAAGCCTGATTTTGCTGGAAGATTTTCTTTTAATTCTTCTAAACATCATGATTTATTTGGCTTGCAAAGTACCTTCAACAACATGATAATGTTTCATCAGCCTTCACTGTTGTTGGGGTTGCAGAGAATGTAGCACTTTTGCAATAATCTTAGGCATGTTATTTTTATTCTCCAATGAGGATATAGATGTGTACCTCTACAACATTGTCACCCAACAACTTTATCTAGTGAGCAATATCCAATAATTTGTTTGAATATTCCTTTATTGTCTAAAACTCTTTCATTATTTACAATTCAAATTCTCTCATTGAATTAAGCACCCACGTGCTTCATACTCTTTCATCTCCGATGTATTCCTCCTTCAAATAATCCCAAATTTCATTTGTTATTTTGAAAGCCATAATTCTTGTGAATATGGTCTTAAAACACTAGCAAAAAGACATGACTTTGTTTTTACCTTCCTTTTTTTCTATCCATGTGACTTTTGATTTGGACCATGGTATGATCATCGACAGTATCCTCTTCCACAGTTTCCTAAAAATCAAATGCCTCCACATAAGAATCAATTTTTATTGTCCAAAGGTTTTTCACATTCTATTCTGGAGGTCCAGTAAGAAGAGGGCTTTAGATACTCCTTAGAATTATGGCAGAAAAAATAAAAACATAATATGTCGGTATATTTTGAGCTATATAATATTCTATGGATCAACAACGTTTACATTTCTAATTATAGAAAGAGAAATCATAGACTGACAAATTAAGAGATATAAAAATCAATAACAATAGAGTTGCTCCTCACGTAAAAGTAGTAACTGGCTGACTTATTTGTCAAGTAAACATATCAGACTACACCAAATTTACGTGCTCATCAAACTAAAACAAAAATATAGTCATGAGCAATACAACTTTTTTTATCAGCGAGTCATGAGCAATGCATTAAGAAACTATTTAACAAAATTGTTCATTCCATCATCATGTCACCCCATTTATAGAAGGAAGCAAACATAATGTTTTCTAATAGCACCACCCAGAATAAACATCAATCAATTCGATGGGGTTTAAAGAAAATATGGAAGCATGGTCTTTAACTTTCCTACAGCTCCTAAAACGCCTTTCTGCTCATGATACAATCTCATTGGATGTTTTGAGAGGCTATTCAATGAAGCAAGCATAGACACATGGTTGCTCAATTATCTTAATTATTTTTTTTCTTAGTACACTATTCCTAATTTTCTTCTTGAAGTTAAACAATGACACGTTGGATTTATAGAAAAACTTAATGATGAAATATGTTACCGTCTAACCTGATAGCTCCCATTATGGGATACTGCGTTCCTGCATAATACAGAAGTCGAAAGAAGTAGCAACTTTCAAAAGATGCTGCATACTTGAGTCTCTGGTCCCTCCCCATCGTCTAGTGATAAAGAAGGCAAAGTTATAAATATACTTTTACAAGAATAAATTATTATCTTCAACTAGGTGGTTTAGTACTCACTTGCATTATACCACTAGAACCAGGCAAATCCTGAATTCATAGAAATTTGTCATTTTAATATATGAGCAAAATAAAATGTAAAAATATCATTTAAAGAGGGATCACAGTATAAACATAAAATTAACAGAGGACCACACAACCAAAGATATTTAGTGAAAAGTTCAAAACTAAAAAATCTGAATATATTATATACTTATAATGTTAGTCTAATTGCTGGTTTCAACACCTTAAAACGTTAATAGTGTAGAGCATATTTGCAGTAAAGTGGCAAGATGTAATTTACTCAAATTTGGTAAACTAGATGTTTTAATTTAATACAAAGACCCAAATGTGCACCAAGTGGTGCTACACATTGTTCTAAAAAGAAGTCAGCTATTCAAAGATTAATCTTAACATCTAAGAATGAAATCCAAGATAGTCCAAGAGCCTAACCTAGCAAACATATTAACATAATATTAGAAAACAGATATTTGGGTTGTCTTTTGGGTGGATTGCAACCTCACATTAAGAATCAGGTACAAGCTTTTTCTTGAAAATCAGGAAAGAATATTTACATTAAACATGTAGAGGCATGCAACAGAATATTTAATTTAAGAAGGAACAAAATATCCTCTAATTCTTTGTAGTTAATACAATAAGACTACATAAACCAATCTTTATGGTGCCTTAGAACACAGTCTTCTACAAATTACGCTTCCAGTCAAGCAATGCAGTATCACACAACATAGAGGCTGAAAGAAATGAACTAGGATTTCGAAGATTATTAGACCCAACCCAAAGATATGAATTTCCCCTCAGACATTGAAAAATCACAAAAGCAAAGAAGAAAGAAAACCCTTTTTCACACAGGAACTGAAAAACTTAAATCGATGCCAAATGGGAGGTCACTGTCCCTGGGAAGGGGTTCAAGAGGTCCTAACACCCTGTCTGTGGCTACACACATTGGCACTGGTGGTGGCGTGTAATTATACTTGCCAACTCTGATGGTGACACAACTATCAACATTGTAATTATTGACATGAGACACATCTTTCTGGTCCACCATTGACCTCAACAGCGGTGGTGATAGGGCAAACTGCAGCTGTGGTGGTTGTTTACATGGAAACGAAAACAGAGATCCCAAAATCAAAACCTCTGATACCAACTTGAAGTATGTAGGGAAATAAATTATTTTGTTGATAACAATGACACCATTACATTCTCATTGCCTTTATTCATAATAATCCAGCTCTCTAAAATAAGGAAGTCTAAATATGATGAAATGAATAGGAAGATTTTAAAAATATTTCCTCCTAATCAATATGGAAATATTCAGGATATTTGTACCCTAATAACGTGCTATTTACAACATTACACACACTTAATAGGAGGTCTAACAGCCTCTAATCAAGACATGGCAATTGTTCCTTTCAGTAGTTTTACACATCCAGTCAAATATTCAAAAATATTGAAATCATTCAAAATCATTTATCAGCATACAATTGTCTAGACTATACTAGTTGGCAATAAGTTTTCTGTGCATAAACTGATTATTTGACACAGTACAGTGTCAGATTCAGGTTATCTTCATTTGGATAAGTCAAGACTATCTGAAAAACAAGCTGTAAATCATTCAATTATTTCATTAAATAAATTTGGCTATAATAAAGGAGCTATGAACTTAACCTTAAGCCTAGCATTGACTAGAATAACTGGTCTGTGTTCAGCTGCGTTGGTCATGGCTCTGAGATCCTGTATTTACAACCTCAAACATATTAAAGAGGAAAAAGAGAGAAAATCAAGGAGAAGTTGAAGAAAGCGTGTATATCCATCAAGAAAGAGGAAAAAAGGCTCAACAAATAAAGCTTCTAAAATATATCAGTAAAACTCCCACCATATTCACTTACATCAATAATACAATTCCCAACAGCATTTTGAGGAGCCACCAAGATAAACATGTCATCTTGCTCCTCAACCTCAGCAGCACCTGAGATTGGAATTTCATACATTAATTAGATGCCAAATATATCAGAGCAGGAAGAAAAATAATTTGCTTTAAAAAGGCAGAGTTAGATAGACATTCTCAATATGAAGTTATGAAGAGAAGATCAAATTCAATCAAGATGGCGCATATGAATGTTTTACATTTTTCCATTTACAGAGCATACATATATGATGGCCTGCAGTTAATTCTGTGTGTGAAGTAAGCATTTAATGTAGGAATTGCAAAAAGAAGCTGAACGTGACTTGAAGTAGAATTAGAGAAATGGATGACAAAGCAAATAAATACAGAGAAGTAAAGTTAGATATTAAGACTTAAGCTAGAATCTGGAATTTCGAAAATCTAAGGGGGCATTGGTATACAGGGAATTTTCAGTTTCCCGTGAGTCACAGTTTGGAAAGCTTTTTTTCCCATATTTGGATTATTTTTTTTAATATATAACATTCCTATAAAAAATGTTTTCTTTTCAATTTTTTTAGGTATCTTTTCCACAAAATTGTTCCGATGTGATAAATAGTTAAAGTTTGCAGTAAAAATATCATGTTACTTTTTCTACCAGAAAACTTAAATAAATATTCTTAGGAATATT
The DNA here is from genome assembly GCF_000741045.1 of Vigna radiata var. radiata. Lineage (NCBI taxonomy): Eukaryota > Viridiplantae > Streptophyta > Magnoliopsida > Fabales > Fabaceae > Vigna > Vigna radiata. The sequence continues at coordinate 4,105,807 of NC_028355.1, forward strand.
TATGACCAACCAAACATATTTTAGTTACTTCTAGAAATCACAATTCTCAGGATTCAATGATTCCCAAACACAGAAAAAACTTCCCTATTACCAAATGCCTCCAGAAGGTGTGCAATATACAAATACATCAGGGGTATTGGATCAAAAGCTGCAACAGCTAAACCATACATAGTAAATCTAAATGATATACCTATAGAACCAATATTGATGAAGGTTCCTTTTGCTCCATAATCACCCCAGTCCATGAACTCTAAAATCTTACGAGTTCCAGCAAGCTGCAATGGCATTCCAGCAAGAGCACCATCTCCCATCGACCCTTGTACACAAACCTGCAAGATGAAGATGAAGATACTTTAATTAAAAAGAATTACACATAACAATTATAGACAAGAGCATCATTTTATTCCCTAGATGATGAAAATATTCTGTTTGAAAAAAAAGGGTATGAAAGATACCTTAACCCGTTTTCCATCATCCGCAAAAGAGAGGGCAAGAGCTCGAACAAGTTCCATCAAGGTACCTATTCGATAAACATCCTGTAAACCACAATATGTGGTCAAATGATACATTTAGAAAAAAACAAAAGAGCACAGATCTGCATACCATTTCTGGGTTCAGCTCAGGAATGTTGATGTCAACCTATTTGATTTGGAATGACAAACAAAAGCATATATTAGCCTGCAATCCAAGGGAATTAAAAGCTTAATATTTTTACTTCTCATCTTCCTACCCTTCGTTACTCTTTATCATTGAATATTATGCATGCAATAAGAATGTTGATTTGTTTTACTAAAAGTAGGAAGTGCTATTGCATCACTATGTTATAAGGCATCCTACCTATGTTGTCACCCCAAAATAACAACAATCATTTGCAGTACCAAAAATATCATAAAAAAAGATAAAAACAATACAAAAACGAAGGGTTCTTTACCTTGATTATCTTTTTACCCAGAAGTGGTAGTTAAAATCCTTGTGTGCTTACTCTCAACGGGAGATTAAGATAAGATAACCAGAGTGTTTGGTATACTCATTATAGCAGGAAGTGACATTGAGAATACTTGTCTTTCTAATCTGATTGATTGTAGCAGAGATACCTTTAAGAGTGTCTTAAAGAAAAACTGGGTGTAGCTCATGGTTGTGTAGCACCAGAATAAATCACTTTGTTCTCAACTCAGTTATATTTGTGTGTATAGATCATCAGTCATTAGACCTTCTAGTGATTGGCGAAAAGTTATCGGTTCTATTCAACCTCTCTTGTAAAGCTAGTCTGTTACTTTAGTTTTTTTCTGGTTTGAGCTTGAAAAAACAAAAAATATACAGCAGAAGCTGCTTTATTGCTGCTACCACTGCTATCAACAAAGTTCTGTGGTAGAGGAAGATTTTAATTGAGCTAAAACATGTTGCAAAAGGAAAGCACAGAGAATTTTGTTGACAACTAAACTGAAATAGCCATATACCATAATCTCGTCTTTCATGGAAAAACTAAGCATTTCAACACTAACTTGTTTTTCTTAAGAGAGAAGTGCAGAAAAATGTAGTTGTCACTGAAAGACCCATGAAAATATTTACCTTAATAATAAATAGTAATAGCTTTTCCTTATTATTATTAGTAGTAGTAATAAAATTTTATAGGTAGAAACGTGATGAATGGGATTATATAAAAGAAAAGAGGTAAGTAAAATAAGGAATTGTGGTAGCTCATACGGTAGCTATGTAAGTGACGGAGAGATCCTTTTGGACTTGAACATCCTCTATTTCTAGTATGTGAGAAGAATCAAGTACATACTTTCATAGATTAGAGAGGAGGCATTAAAGCTAGTCAAGTTCCACGCATAAAGGGCCCAAGATAGAATGAAGCAGTTGGCTGATAAGATGAGGAGTGACAAATTCTATGATATTGGTGATTTCGTGTATGTCAAGCTTCATCCGTATTGGTATATTTCTATGGCATTCAGATCTAATGCCAAACAAGCACCTAAATACTTTAGGCCATTTCAGATTGTTGATCAGATTGGAGTGGTAGTTTACAAGTTGAGGCTTTCATAAGGGTCTAAAATCCATTGATGTTTTTCACATTTTGCAGCTTAAAAGACAGGTTGGCCACACACCTGTTTCCAGAGGTTTAGACAGTGTTATGCGAGCCAAGAACCTGAGCAAATTCTAGATAGAGCAACTGTAAAGAGGGGCAACAAAGCTATTAGAAAAGTATTAGTCAAGTGGAAGCACCAGTTACTAGAAGACACCACTTGGGAGTTCTTCTTTAATTTGAAGAAGAAATATCTAGATTTTCATCCTTGAGGACAAGGAATTTTTGAAGGCAAGAGAATTGATATAGGAAATAAATAAGGAAGTCACGTGACAGCCAATAACTTAGTTTCATTCTGTTGCAATTATGTTGCTACTTTTTATGATTGTTAGTTGTTTCAATTAATAAATACACAACTCGGAGGTGAGCTGGTATGATTTTCTAGTAGAATAACATTCTTCTCTCAACTCACTTTGCACCACTTCGGATTCATCCTTCAATCCCTAAGGTTTGAAGTTCTTCAAATAAATCTCTACTCCTAGAACTTCCTTAATCATATTATGGTCACACAGGAAATTCCCTGGCACCATCAGAGATCCTGACATTAACTTTTTTTTTTTACATTTAAATATAGAACATTGTTGTGAGGCAAAATATGTAAGAATGGCAATGGTTAAAGATATTGCACAGATCTAGAATCACTCAAATATGTGAAACCATCAACCAGTTTGCAGACTTGTGATAGTAGAGTCATACCTTCAACCTAGTTTTACCGTCATTGATAGCCCTCTCAGTAGCTTGTAACACATCATCATAGAAATATTTCCTGATTTCTCGAGAATGGGGAATATTGTTTAGTCTAGTAGGAATCCCTCTCCACTTATCCTGTAATAAGCTAAGGCAAAATTAGAAACAATATACCGAGGAGATTTTTATAGTGCACAAAGGAGGAAAGTATTAAAAAGGAAACAGACAAATGCCTATTACAAAGTATAACTGTCTACCTGGCTCAAAGATGGCCGTCCTTTCTTTGTATCAAGGATTGATTTTTCTGAGTTAAAAGAAGTTAGTAAATGACGTTAAAATATACGAATTGTTCCTGCTTATGGCATGGGAAAAATTCCATGTCAAGATGTCCAAATATTATTATCATCTCATTCGGAAAGTAACTGTGATCCCACATCTTAACAAAACTGAATAATGGAGAGGAAAACCCTCTTTTCCCTCAAAAGCCACCACTCAAAGCATCATATTTTACCCAAAATAATCACAAAATTCCCCTTCTACAAACGCCTTATGTCACAAAATTCATTAAGAATTTGTTAGTTGTTTAGTTTAGGACTGCTATTTTATTTTATTATTTACTTATGTTTTGAATAAGTAAAAGTCAATTTCTTATATTTTAGGATTTAAACATGTCTGTTTTTAATTTGTTAATCGTGACCTCCTTAAAACAGTTACTTTTTAAAAGTGTTTGGTTGTTTGTGCTTCACCTATATTCCAAAGATTAAGCATGATAAACTAGACAAGAAGGCAATACATGGAATCTTTGTAGGCTATATAGTACAGTATTTAAGGCTTACAAAGTTTTACAGCCACATACAGGAAATATTGTCATAAGCAGGGATGTACACTTTGTGGAGAATGAAGAATGGAACTGGGTGCAGAGAGATCAATCCTTAAAGCAGCCATATGTTCCTGCTGCCACAACTATTGAAGAACAAAGAGATGAAGATTGGCTAAATGAGATGGTGGATGACATTCAAGTAAGAGGCACTAGATTGCTTTCTAATATTTATCAATCTTGCAGCTTTGAACTTTCTGAACCTGCAGATTTTGAAGCAAAGAATGATCAAAACTGGATGGCTACAATGGAGGAGGAGCTTCACATGATCCAAAAAAACAAGACATGGCAGCTTGTAGACAAACCTCAAGATAGAAAATTCATTGGGGTTAAATGGGTGTTTCGAGCCAAGCAAAATGCAGATGGTTCAATCAATAAGCATAAGGCAAGACTTGTAGTTAAAGGTTTTGCTCAAGTTTTTGGAGTGGATTATTCAGAAACATTTGCATCAGTTCCTAGGCTTGATACCATCAGGTTTCTCCCAGCTATTGTAGCACAAATGGGTTGGAAGGTCTACCAATTGGATGTTAAATCAACATTTTTTAATGGTTTCTTGTAGGAAGAAACTTATGTTGAGCAACCTGAAGGGTTTAAGAAAAAGGAGAAGAAGACAAGGTCTATCTTTTAAAGAAGACACTTCTCCAAGATAGTACAGCAGAATAGACAATCATTTGTTAAATATAGGATTGACAAAAAGCTTATCTGAGTCTACTCTTTACATCAAACATTGTAAGGTTGACACTATCATTATTTCTCTTTTAAGTTGATGATCTTTTAGTGACTGAAAATAATGCAGTCTTAATTGATGAATTTAAGATGGAAATGATGAAAGTATTTTAGATGATTGATCTTGAATTGACGACTTATTTTCTTGGAATGGAGATTAAGCAAAGCCAAGATGAAGTTTTTTTGTTTGTTAAGTATGCCAAGCAAATTCACAAGAAGTTTCATATATTTATTAAGTCTCTACCATTGGAAGACTCTTGTAACTCTTGTCCATTGGAAGACTCAAGAACAGATGACTGATATATTTATTAAGTCTCTACCAACAAATTCGAGATCCTGAGAATGAAACTTGGTGTTTGTTCTTCCTAAAGCAAGGAAGGGTGTGTTAGTTGTTTAGGACTGCAGTTTTATTTTATTATTTACTTATCTATGTTTTGAATAAGTAAAAGTCAGTTTCCTATTTTTTAGGAGTTAAACAGGTCTGTTTCTGTTTTTAATTTGTTAATTGTGACCTCTTAAAACAATTACTTTGTTGGCAGTTATTTACTTTTCATTGGTTATATATGTTTTGAAATGATAAAGACAGTAATCCTCTGCTGCAAAGTTGATTTGTTCTTTCTTTGCATAATACTACTCATACTATCCCTTATATTATAATTGTTTATTTCCTGCAATCATATTATACCATCCGAATTTTCCTCAAAATAATACCAGTTTCCGGATTTTGAACCATATGCATAATTTCATATTTCAAGTTTCTCCTACAACCATAATTATTTTACCAGAAAACAAGGTTGTGGATGGTTTAGGTAATGCAATCTTATAAGAGTTATATTGAACAATTAAAAAATTGGGGAATTAATTTCGAACAACCAGAGGACCAAAATCGTTCATTGGCTATTGCCGGAAGTAATAAATATGCAAGCCTAAAGTTTATCTATTAAATATCATGCCAAGGTTCACACACTAGTACAAAAATCATATTTTATGACATACAAAAACGAGCTATGACGTACATAGTTTTGTACGTTATAATAGGTCTACATATTTTATGAAGTAACAAAAACTGTATCATAATATGTTCAAATGACGTAAATTTTTGCTATGTCATAAAATGTGTAGACCTATTATAACGTACAAAACTATATACGTCATAGTTCGTTTTTGTACATATGATTTTTGTACTAGTGACAATCTGGAACACTATCCCAGGTTGATGAATTACATGACTTCAAAATACAAGGACCCATTCTGTTTAATAAAATAAAATAAAATATTTTTTCTTGGTTTTTATATTTACCATTATACCACTCTGCAAAAGCAGTTTTTAAACAGATATTTTAAAACGAAAAAAAAAAAATGGAAACAATGTGGCTCTTTTCAAATTAATTGTTAAAGAAGCAAAATAGAATTTTTTTTTCTTCTAAATTTACAATTTCGTACAAATATATAATACATGATTTTGAAGCTTCGTACCTCCAGATTTCACTAGCTTTACTTTTTTCTGTTGCAATTGAGATAGCAAAGATTCAATTTCTTTGAAAACCGCTTCTTTTGAATTGCTGCCATCAATCTGTGCATGAAAAATTAGTTAAATGTGAGTGATATTCCATCCCTGGTTCACGTCCAAGACAAAAGATAGACAATGCTAATAGTCTTCAATGACCTTATGAATTATATTTGAGTAGGAGGAAGATACGGCTTCTGCATTTTGCTTGTATATGTTGAGGCGAGATTTCACCTGAAAAGCAAAACATCAGTATATACACAAGGGTGTTAGATCCTGTAATATTTTTTCTTTGTAATCCTAAATATAAGACAAGCTTAATGACTACATGATACATTTTTTACTTCCAAATTAGCACTGAAATAAAAGAAAATGCAATGTCACCATGTAGAATTTAAGTATTTTTATAAATTACTTGCGGTGATCATTTAGAACTCCTCCCTTTACTAACATAAATGATAATTCATAATTCAGCTGTTCGTGTAACTTTGGACTCTGAATGCTGTTACTACTTTCTAGAAAAAAATAATAATTAATGGCTATGGTTAACAAACACCTTGCTTGTGAATATATGAAGAGAAAAAAACAAAAATCTGAAAGAGTTATACGTAAATTTGATAAGGTACATTGTGATTATATGACAACTAAGATCTTTAGCTAATAAAATTTGCCATTTAACAGAATCAAATCTCATCGGTGACAAGTATTTAGGATATCATTTCATGCATGCAGAGATAATCTTCTCCAGCTGCCAAGGAGTATAAAAAAAAATACATTTTCAAATGATGCAGCTTATGTGAAGTACCAACAAAAAGAGACAAAATAAAATAAAAGGAGTACAATCATACCTTCTCCTCAGTGTCGTCAGGTCGAGTTACCAGCCTTGCTTTAATCTCTTCCGTCTCCGGTGGAAAAAAAGTTAGATGGTATATCTTCCCTGTCACTGGGTCAAGCCTTCTACCAACACATCTGTCGATCAGAATTTCATCAGGAACCTGAGTATTAGAAATTTAATAACTTAGCGAGGAAGATGAATGTATAGATTTCAGATTCTAGGTAATTAAATAACATGTAACATTTCAATAACATCAAACGACCAAGTCCTATACCTATTATAAACAACATTATTCACATACTTTCTCTTCCATCTCATTTTCTTCCTTTCTCAATATTTCTCATCTCATAACTTATCACATTTTTCACTTTCCCTCTTATTCTTCTTTATTCATTCTAACTCCACCCTCAAGCACCAAAAGATGAGCCATATCTCTCATTTCTGTTCACAAACAGGTCACATTTGCACCAACAATGAAAAACTTAAAATAATAAACAAAATCTTATTAACCTTAAACAAGATTTTAAACTTTCATTGCAATCATATGAAATTTCTTTGCAACATTTTATGCTGTGGAAAATTATGACCAATTGTGGTTCGCAAGACCCAAAAACCTTGAAATTGGCAACCATTTTTTTAAAACTATCTTAAAAACAACTGTAAATTGTGTAGAAAATGTTTTTGGAAAGGGAGAAAAACAAAACAAAAATAAACGTTTGACATACATCCAATACTATATAGACATCAGGTCGTATCTGCATTTTCTCCAGACTCTGGGCCTGGCCCAAACTTCGAGGGTACCCATCAAGAAGCCACCCTTTTTGCTTAGCATCTTCGAGAGACAATCGTGCTGCCACCATCTACAAAAGAATATACATTAACCAAACATTTTATTTTCATGGCACAAAGGCTGGGTTTGATAATTATACTGCTGTCACAATTTCATCAGGAACCAGTTGGCCCGAGTTCATGAACTCCTTTGCTTTATTTCCAATTTCAGTTCCAGTTGCCACTTCTGCTCTTAGCAAATCCCCTGTTGATATGTGCACCAATCCAAACTGCACAACCCCAAACAAACAAACAATTTATTCATTTATTTGTTAAACATCAAATACTTTATTTATTTACTAATTTCAGTCATTTTTTAACTAATTTTCTACCAAAACTTCCAAACAAAAACAAATTACAAGTTAAAATTAGTTTAATAGTTATAAATTTTTCAATTATAAAAAATTCTATAAATTATTTTCCATGCAAACAAACCTTTAAACTTCTTGCTTTTCTTCCTTAAATTACTTCCAGAAAAATAAACAGGCCTTTAAAATAGAAATGGCACGTGACGTGCGGTAGAAACGAACCCTTTGGAAAATTAATTCACATTGCGTGCCTTTGCCGGAAGCAGGTGCACCTGATATCATCACCTTCAGAGGATCGCTGATGGAGCAATTCACTTTGAGCGTCTTGTTAAAGAAAATGACACAAGTAAAGTAGTTACGTTTGCGTGGTGTAAGAAAGCGATGAATAAATTAGTAAATGATAATAAAGAAATGTAACCTTGGTGGTTAACGGCGATAGTGTGTGGCAGCGGAGGTTGCTTAATCGGAGAAGTTGTGTGCCGAAGGAGAAGTGGCAGTGGTGTAGACATGAATGGTGAAGGGGAGTGAATGGAAGAGAATGAGAGGTTGTGAGAGTGGTGGTGCGGTGGAAGGAGCAGCTGGGTGCGGTGTTTATCATCGTAGCTTTCGTTTCAGTTGAGTGGTTCAGAACACTCACATGCACCCTCTCACCAATGCCACTACTCTTACCACTATCATTTGTGTAAACTGATTTTTATTTTATTTTTTAATTTAGTTTTTTCTTATTTAAATTTGGGATTTTAGATTCAAAATTAAAATTCAAACCAAATCATTTATAGCGTTTAAATTTAATATTATATATTTAAATTTAATTAGTTAGCAACAAAAATATAGGTATATTTATTGAAAGTTTTTATAGTATTATAGTGTATTTGTGCTATATTTTATGTGGTGAGTAATATCAATTCTCTTAGTATTAATCAACAAATATGGCTTGGTGATAGACAAAGTTGATATAATCCTATTTAAAAAGAGGACAACAAAAATTCTAATAAAAGTTTGTAAAATGAGTTAATTTTATGGAGTTTAATTTTCACTATTTAGAAAATAATGAAATTTAATTTTATGAAGTATATTGTATTTTCTTTTTCATGTTATAATTTTTATCATTATGCGTTTATTTAAATGTTAACTTCCCTAGCATTTTTATTATAATTTCATTTTTATTTACCATAAAAATGCAAATTTGATATTACTTCAAAATACAAATTATTATAAATTATTAGTTTATAATTAATTTTTTGTTAAAAGTTAACTTTTAAGTAAAATTTTAATATTAAATAACTAAAATTTATATAATTATATATCATAATCAAATTACATTATAAATTGTTTGGAGTTGTTTAAAACTTCTCTTCGTTGGAACAAAATTGAATGAGATGACTTGAATTGAAGATGATATAAGACTTACATGCCATATCTCACATTCTTTCAATGAGAAAAGCAACTCATGCTTTAAAATTACCAAACCAATTTTTATTTATAGGATGAAAATGTCATTTTAATATTATAAAACTTGTTTTAAAAAACCCTTGAAAATTCATTGGTGCACGTTGTACCACATGTCAATCCTAGTGTCAGCGTTTGATTTATTAATCCCGTTTGCTAAAGTTAGAGTTGTTGGTGTTGTTGTGCGTGGTACTTTGTCACACAAGAGTAGTGCCACGCAGCACGACTGAGTGGGACAAAATGCAGCACGACTGAACCACAAAAATTAGCTATAAATTATGTCGAAGACTGCGTAGAGATCTTATTCTTAACTAGTTAGGTGTAAACCCAATTTGCTACAATTTTATTGAAAGTGGAATTTGTTGCAGGCAACTGCCATAAAGATATGAATTACATTCCCAAACATCAACTACCAACAGTGAAATTACATGCTTCAGAACGCCAAGAAACTTATCAATTGCTAACTACACATAATGCAATGAATAATTTTTTTTTTATATCTGGCAAAGAGTTAAGCAAAACAGCATAAAATAGCTGCACTAAGTTTCCTATGTTCCCTAACAAAATGAACTGAAATAAAGTAACATGAAATTGAACAATTCAAAGGGTCCTCTTGATAAAAACTGTTCTCTGAAGGGGTAATCTGTGAGCGAGTTAAGTCTTCAATCCAACTTGACTGAAGAGAACAAGTAATGCACGAACCAGAATGAAGAGAGGAACCCAATAGTCCCTGTAGAGAGCATGATTGCTAGAACCATGAAGAGTGAGTATCCCAAGTACAGAGTTGCAGACACAGGACCACTCAAACTCTTGAGATCAAACACAAGATAGTTAATGGAGTACAGAAAGATGTACAAGGCAACAGAACCGGAGGCAAAGAACGATTTCCACCACCATTTCCAATCCTCCACACACAGGTGCATGTAAGTAAGAACTAAAGATACCTCAGCACAAACCAGCACAAGAAGGATCAGAACAACGAAGAGGAACCCGAAGACATAGTAAACTCGACCCATCCAAATGCTAGACATGATAAAAAAGAGCTCAATGAACAAGGTGCCAAATGGAAGGGTGCCAGCACCAAGAACTAACAGCCATGATGGGTACTTTTGCTGGGGAACTTCACGAGGAATTTGGTTGGTTCGGACTGGATACTCAATGTGGGGTGCCTTGGCTCCGAAGTAGCCACCAACAAGGGTAAGGGGTACAGATATGCAGAACCAAAGCAAGATTAGTATCACAAAGAGTGAAAATGGAATGGCTCCAGTGCTGTGGCTTCCCCACAAAAGGAAGTTCAAGGTTGTGAGGATCAAGAAGGAAATTCCTGGGAAGAAACAAGCGGCCTTCCATGCGATGGAAACCCAGCCCTTCTGGTCTCCAAAGGCAATTGTCCTCCACAACCGAACTGAGACATAGCCAGCAGCAATACCAAGTATCATGTAGAAAAACAGCATACCTGTGATCAGTGTTCCGCGAGATGCTGGTGACATGAATCCCAGTGCAGCAAACAAAATTGTCACAACAGACATACCAAGAATCTGAACCCCATCCCCAACCATCACACACAACAAAGCAGGATTCGATGGAGCACGGAAAACATCTCCCACCACAAGCTTCCAACCAGATAACTCTTCATTCATCTGTGCTTGAGCCTCCTTGTCCAGCTCCTCATAACGGGTCAGATCTCTCCTAACAGTTCTCAGGAAGATCACAAGAACAATACCAGCAAGAAAAGTGATCACCATAAGCGAATTGAGGATAGAGAACCAATGCACTTTAGCTCCCTCCATCTTTAAGTAGGCATCCCATCTAGATGGCCACTTGATGTCACTCTCCTCAAATGTCACCTCGTAACTGAAAACAAGAGGCTGACCCTCTTTGATAGGCATTGCCACGGTGGCCGGATCGCATCGGATAGACGAGGGATACTTGTCATACATCTTCAAGTTTTTAGCCATATCAGCATTATGCATAATACTGCAAGGAATCACCTCGAACCCCACAACCATGTATCCAGGCTTCTCAGAAGAGTCCTCCTTGCCAACAGGGATCATTTCTGCGCCATCGCCGGTCCCCATTACTCGAGCCACATTGGTCTCCTCATACTTGTGAACAAGAACATTGAACTTGAGATGGTTAAACACATAATAAGCATCATCGATCTTAACACCAACAGGGTACCCCGTCCATCTCATGAAGTACCCTTCTTTCTGTGTGAACCTGATAGCAGGTAAATTATCAAGAATCAAGTTAACCTGATACATCTGGTCAATCCTCTCCTTCAAGATCTTGAACTGATCCCCGGACAATGACTCCACCCGGCACAAGTAAATCTCAGATTCATTTGTGTACATCTTAAACCTGTAGGGAGAGTTCTCTATTCTGTCACCCATGAGGAGTTCCCCAAGATTCTCAGCACTGTCCTTGATACCTCCCTCAGGCTTGCAAAAGGGCAAACTGTAATAGCTAAAGGGCATCTCTGTGTCAATGGAAGTAAGCGAATTCACTTTCACCCACAACTCATCCGTGACAACATACTTGTGGGGATAACTACCAGGAAGGTAGAACCCATAATTGGGTTGAATTTGAAATGTCAAGAACAAGATCAAGGTCACCCACAACCCAAATTGCGCAAAATATTCCATCTTAGCAAGATTCACAGCGGATTCGTGCCAGATCTGACAGACCCAGATACAGCAATGAGCGAAAAAAATGCAGATAAGATAAACTACACAACAGAAAATATAATGGAATTGCAAGACTAGATACAAAAGAGTACTATAACTAACTACATAACATAAAAGATCATGGGAATGTGGATTTGATAATCAAAGAAACAAACATAAACAAAAACAAATATCACAAAATAAAGTTTTATATGACTGACCTCATGCACAGAAAATGTGGCGTGCAGATTAAAAGTCTGAGCGCATGAAAGAAATGAAGATTTTCTTCAAGCGCTGCAGAGGAAGGGCGAAGAATCGGAATGAATGAAATGCAAAACCAAGGAATGTACGCACGTTTAAATATCCATGGTTGGTTTTGTTTCACTTTCCTTAGAGAGCTGGTCACTGCGCTGATGAAGAATCAGTAAATGACATTAATACCCTTACCTTACTTATGAACAACGGACAAACTCCAAAATCCCGTTGTCACCACTCACCACCGTTTCAGTAACCCAGTACCCACCGACACCGACACTTCCTATTTTTCATTCATTTAGGATTATTTACTTTTTCAATATTTCCACTTCACCAACTTTTTGTCTGCATCAAACTCGGTAATATTTAACTCAGATCAGGAGATAACATTTTATAAAAATTGCAAAATTAAGGATATTTATTTAAATTTAAGTTAACTAGATTTGGATTATTTAGCTTCAAACTAAAGAACGCATGTTCATAGTAAATTAATAGTCAACATTGTAAGCTTGTATCAGAAGTTTAATTTCATCTTTTTAAAATAAAAAATGATGAATAATTTATAGAAATCAACGAGTTGTATTTTTTTATTATTTAGTTCATGTTGTGGTTATTTCTATCAGTTTTTAATTTATTAAATGTATAGTAAAGTATTAGGCAATTAAATTTGTAAATTAGTGATGATTGAGTTATTAAATATACAATTAAATCTTATTAAGTTAATAATAGTAAAAAGTTATTAAACTATTATTATAATTTTTAGAATAACTATAATGAAGTCAACAAATTTATTATATATATATATATATATATATATATATATATATATATAATAATTAATAAGAATTTAAATTACAAAAATAAAATAATATATTTTTCTTTTTAACTAAATGCCGCTTTACACAACATTGAAGTTAATAAACAATGCTCGCACATGTCGTTCCTTAGGTAATAATTACAAGTATACTTTTTTTTATTNTTAAGTTAATAATAGTAAAAAGTTATTAAACTATTATTATAATTTTTAGAATAACTATAATGAAGTCAACAAATTTATTATATATATATATATATATATATGTATACATACATATGTATATATATATATATATATATATATATATATATATATAATAAAAAATAGTTTGTAACTAAATGCCGCTTTACACAACATTGAAGTTAATAAACAATGCTCGCACATGTCGTTCCTTAGGTAATAATTACAAGTATACTTTTTTTTATTTTATTTTCAGATAAAAAAGAATATTGTTAAGATAATTATTTAGAAATTAGAAATGTGAACTTTTTTTTTCACTGACTGTTAAAATTAGAATGTAAAGTTTTTTTTTCCTGGTGCAGCTAATTATACTTTTTGATATCGTGATTGCTAAAATAATTTCTATATAAATTTTTCACTACAATTGAAAAATTGTAATGAAATTTTTTCAATTAAATAATTTCATTCTCAAAAACAGGTGAAAGTTATTTAAGAGGATATTATTTTGTTTTCTGTAATTAAATCATTCAATTTGTTGTTTACAAATTTTCTTAAATTTATATCTTTAAATTTTGAAATTTAATTTTCTTAATTCTTTTATTCAAGTTTTAGTTATTTAAATAAAATAAAAAGAAATTCTTCTGTAGAGAAAGAAAACGATGTACATGATTAATTTGTTATAAAATCCTCCATAAATGTCTTTGTCGTTTATAAATATAAGAAGAGATAATATATCTAAAACTTAAAAAAAAAATGTTTTTTAAAATATAAAGAGAATTGTGTTTATTTTAATGTAAGTGCATTGTTACGTTTTGCAGTTGGAATTGACGTAAAAAAGTTGTAACACAACGGCACTAGCTCTGAGTGGGAGAAGACCAGAACATGCAAACATGTTTAAGCTTCTTACTTAAGTTTCTGGAGAGACGTGACATGAGGTTATAGAAAGTATATGTCAATAATAATAATAATATTATGGTACATTGCGTCTGCACCTGTAAAGGAGAATCATTACCTTAGATCTAACTCGTTTCTTTGACCAAGTAATTATATATATTTATATATTATATTTTGAAATAAAAATAATTGTATAATAATAATAATATTTTTCTAAAATTAATAGAATATCATACTTTTAAGAAAATTAGGACATGTTATATACGCACTAGGTAATTTACCTCATGTCCTGCATAATGGCACATGTGTATTTTGATTTATAAACGAATATTATCTTTTAAGTTAAATTAAATATAACGTATAACAATAATATTTTTTAAGCTAATAGGATATCGTGATTTTAAAAGATTTCGACTTATAAATAAATTGATAGTATAAAATTTAAATACCATAATATTCATATATAATATGGTATTTTTTTTTTTTTTTCATTTCTTTTCAATCACTTTTCTTGTTTCTCTTTTTAAATTTTTTATAAAATTATTTTAAGTTATTTTTTTCATACTTTATATTTTAAAAATATGATTGTGCTTTACAACAATGAAAGTCATGTTTACCTTATGTTTAAATGAGTAACTTATTTTTTATTCACTGTTACAAAATATACATATTAAAGTGGTTCTGAAACTTATGTTGGATTCTTTCTCCAATCAATTAATATACGTCGATGTAATATGTTAAAGACAAATTAGATTGGTTGCACAATCGATATAATATATACTCATATATTATATCAATTCTGAACAATCGTTCTAATACGTAGAAAAGGAAAAAAAGTACTTTCAAAAAATGTATTAGATCAGTTAAGACCGATAAACGATAATATTTTGCAATGATGCAACCGATAATTATCTTCTTGCAACGTGAACAACGAAGGTTTGGAGATTGTGGAATGGAGCGACAGGGCAGTATTATGGGGCGACGGTGATATTGGGAGAATCTATTTACATATTAGATCGATTCCCACTACAACTGATCTATTATGTTTTCTAATATTTACTAACATCTTTTATTACATTGGTTATGTTGCAACCAATTTAATATATTGTTCTAATGTCTATTTTGCATTAATAATTTTAAAGATTCTATATTTTCTTATTTTTCTTATGAATTTATCACAATCCTAATGGAGTTATTGAAAAAAAAGTAAGTCTCTCAACTTGGTTAAGTTCATATTAAATTTTTGTTATATTTAAATATTTTGCTCGAAATCCCTAGATTTTAAATAGTGTTATGGCTTGAATTTGAATATTTCTTTAGAATAAAGGATTGCAGGTAAGGGAAACTATTTACTTTTGTAGAACCTTGGAATAATATATATATATATATATATATATATTAAAGTAGAAAAGCTAATTAAATAAAAATATTTCTACAATAATGTAATATGTTAATTTAGAAAAAAATAATATTTATCAATTTTACCAAAAAATTAAGAGTAAATTGAATAAAAAGACCTATATAAGAATTAAATTGAAATCAAAACTAACAATAACAATCACATGTCACACTAGAGAAAAAAATGAAGTTTTGAGAAAAAAAAAACCAAAATAAGAGATAGAAAAGAAAGGGAACTTTATACAAAACTATATTTAAAAGTTATGAATATCATGTGATATTTACATTTTATATTATCAATTTATTTATAAGTCCTATTTTTCAACTGTTATTATTTCACCTCAGACCAAACAAATTGAATGAAAAACTTTCATTCTTTTTCAATTGAATTTGTTAGCTTTTTCTCTTCTAATTTTCCTTGTTAAACTTTGTTTTACATTGTTTCTTTGTATTTTTTAGCATAGTCAAGTCTTATAGCTAAGCATTTATAATGATCTGCAAACAAGTCATAAAAATTTTGGTCGAATAGAGAATGTTTAGTTAGTTTTGCTTATTTATTTATTTCAATTTTTCATAAAAAGAATTATTTCAAATACTTCATTCCTTGCATAATGAAAAGAGTGAAGATCCTACTGTTATTAGAATAATAGCTATTTCAAAATAATGGAAATATTAATTTAAGGCCTGATAAATTTCCTTGATAATATGCAACTCTTGAGCCTACTTCAGTATTTAAAAGTTTAGGGATAATATACTGATAATTTTGCTAATATACGAAGATTGAATGTATTTTTTATTACAAATAACAAAAAAAAATGAACCGTAAGCATTTCCGGTAGTTTTAAAATCCTGGGTAATTAAACAATGCAAAATACGGGTGGTTTTGAGAGACTCTAGCCATTTTTGACAGTTTTCAAGTAACTCCTATTGGCGGTTTTAAGAAAATTCCTGGAATTATCAGTTATGATAGAACTCCTTAAATTTCCGGTGGTTTATGCAAAACTCTTATTATTATTAACGGTTTTTCAGAAATCCCCACTATTACAAGTGGTTTTCAGAAAACCCCGTTAATGTTGGTGGTTTTACAAAAAATAGCCGATACTTACTTGGCGTCACATGTTTTTCCAACGATTTTTTTAACTGTGGGAAAGACACTTTTTGGAGTTAAACCCCCCGGTAATTTTGAAAAAAACTCCCAGAAAAATTTCTAATTTTTGTAGTTCACATTTTAGTGTTATTGTCAGATTTCATTGTCTTGATTTCAATTTAGTTACTACTTTTTGATTCAATTTACCCCAATTTTTTCATAAAATGGACCAATATTGTCCTTTCCCAAATTAACATATTACATTATTGTATAGTTAGTCGGGTTGAATTAACCTTTTTAAACTCAACTTGTAACAAACCAACTCATGTGAACTAGCACTAGTACAAAAATCATATTTTATGACGTACAAAAGTGAGCTATGACGTACATAGTTTTGTACGTTATAATAAGTTTACACATTTTATGACGTAGCAAAAATTTACGTCATGATAGCTAACCTATGGTTCCGTCCGATAGTGGAAGATCATCACGCCGGAACAATGCTCTGGCATAAACCGCTTCGTGGCATTTTTTGTCTTTCCTTTCCTTAACTTCTATTCTAGCTACCAACAACCCTTACACTATGAACTTGAGGTTCATAGCCGCTGACACGCTTCAGAAATTGGTGATTCTAGGTGCTCTTTTTCTATGTCCATCTTCATGAAATTTGGCAGCATCTAGACCATCACCCTCTTCTCACTTTCTACGTTGTCCAATACGGTGGTCGTTGGTGTGCCGCTTCTAATGGCCATGTATGAGACTCATCAGCCGTCCTCATGAGTAACATTTTATGGTCTGGTTCATTCTTATGCTGTTCTTGTACGAATACAGAAGTGTCAGAAGCCTTGTTTCGATGCAGTTACCTGAGAAGGGTGACTCCATCGTCTCATTCACCATTGATTATGATGTTCTCCCGCTTGACGACAACGAGCCACTGCAAACTTAAGCGAAAATGGGAGAAAATGGAGAGGTTCATGTGGTGGTGAAGAGCCCTTCCTTCAACCATCTTTGTAACTTCTCAACGTCAAATCGTCATGGAACACAAATTTTATCCATGCAAAGATCTTTGAGTTTTAACACTACAGGTGATTTTTCGAGACCAGGGTTTTAAAAGAGGAATCTCCTAGATCAATGAAGAAAAAATGTGGAGAATACTATTCGCAACCAAGGTTTATTTTATTCTTTACGCTTTGATGCTAAAAAATAAATAAAAAAAAGTTATATATAGTGATCTTTTAATATATGTAATATAAAAAAGTATTCTTCTTATTTACTTTGATTTTTATTTTTTAGTTTATTTGAAGAACTTCATCACCTCTCAACAATTAAATTAATGTGATATTTAAAAAGTTTTTTAAATATTTAAGATAAATTATATCTTATAATATCTTTAATTATATATATTTTTTTAATAATTTTGTTCAATCCTTATTAAAAAAACACATACATAAATTATTTATATTAGATGTCACTAATGTAATAATAAAGTTTGATAGTTTTTACCTCGATTTTAAATTTATGTAAATTGGAGAAATATCACAATTAGTTAAAATAAATTTTGATGTAATATGAATCTGCAAATCAATCGACTGATTATGGAGGGACATATGCAATAGGTTGATCCTAAGAATTGATGTAACATGTGTCTCGTATGTCAACCAATTATTTTGCTTTATGTGATTTGTTAAGTATTATATAAAATTATTTTTATAACATACATATACAAAGTGCAACTTTCTTAAGATAATGATCTAAGAATATTTTATTTACTATAATATAATAATTTAGTATCATTTTCATAAAATTTGTTTATCACCACCTAATATAAATTAATGTTGATTTATATTAGTTTAATATATATTTTTTTTGTCTTGCATTCGGTTTGAGTCATGTATTATATTTGTTTATAATATAACTTTATTTCACTAGTGTTTGTAAAATTAATAAATATTGTGTAACTTTATTAAATTTTATGTGTAACTTTTTAATATTTTATTTAATATTTTAATATTTGATACTTTAATTTAAAATTTGTATAATTTGAATTTTTTTCTAAATATTTGACATTCATATATTTTTTCCATAATTTTTATCTTTTTTATAAAAATTATTATTTAATATTAAAGAATTAAGAAAAAGGTGCCTATATAATGTTATGTAGTAAGAATGGAGATGAAAAACAAATTATACTTTATATATGAAAATAAATTTTTACCTAAAAAATATAATGAGATAATAAAATTCATTCTGATCTTTATTTGTTTTTAATTTCAATAATGATATTTTATCTCTTTTTCCATTTCATATGACTTCTGAAAAAGAAAATTGAGTTCTCAACCAATTATATTTCTAACACTTTTAATCCTCAATTAAAAAAACATGATCATATTATATTAGTTACATCAATAATACTTTTGTAATCAAGACAGATGATAAATAATAAATCTAGCTATTTTTAAAATTTCCTAAAAAAAAGAATTTGAAGTAAAAAAATATAATATTTCATGGAATAAAATATGTAATAACTTTTATAAACTTTTTTTAGTACTTTCTGTCGTGTTAACTATTTCATTTTATATACAGTGAAACACGAGTCGATAGTGATGATGAATCATATTGAACAATCCAAAACACAAAGGTTGAAATCGAAAAGACAAAAGAGGTAAAAATTGAAGAAGGAGGTGCATACAATAAAAAGCAGGAAATGTCACTTACTAGTCTCATGACAAGCTCACCATGATTTGGAGGAATCTAATCAGAAATCCTAATACCTACGCTTATGCTCTTGGATTTCTCTCATATCATTTAGGTATTTTGAACAATTTTTTTTTTATTTACTGTTTTTTGTTTATGTAAATGTTGTCGTGCTGATTTGTAGGTGGAATACTTTTGATTGTAGATGTTCGATTTTAATATTGTCTAAAACAATGACAGGAATGACCTATAAGCACTAGAATAAAAATCATATTTTATGACATACAAAAATGAGCTATGATGTACATAGTTATAATATGTACGTCATACTTCTGTTTTTATACATCATAAAATATGATTTTTGTACTAATGAGATTAGTTTACTTAACCTCCCTTAAAATGTTGTATACATATTTTTATTTATTTAACTTTTTTTTATTTCAAAATATATATATATATATATATATATATATATATATATATATATATATTAAAAATGCTTAATCATATCAGTATTTTATTTTTTAAGTTCAATATCTCATATGCTCAAGTTCAAGTTACACAATAAAAAATTTTATATATAGTTCTCAAAAATCTGTTTTACACACACAACCCCACGATTTATAGGAGGGGAATTTAATTAAAATAAGCATCTACTAATTGTGATTAAGAGAGTGTAGGATATAAGCATATATAAAAACAAACATGTTATGCCAAATATCCAACAAGATTTCGAGACTTGTGGTCCAAGTTGTTGTTCGCTCTAGTAAGAAAGCTACAATTCAATACATCTTCAAGTTATTTGTTGTTGCTATTTGCACTGTTTATTATTAACAGTTGCCGTCAACGTCACTAATAAAAAAACACCTAAACGAAAATACATCTTTGTTAGGCCAATAAAGAGATTTTTTGTGTCATGTTTATAGTTATACTCTTCAAAGTATTTTAATCAAAGATAAGAAAACTATGTACATATGATTTGTATTAAATATATTTGAAAAATAAAATCTTTGCAAAACTTACGTGAAAATCGAACAAAAATCTAAACCTAATCCTCGAATCTATTTTTTTCTCAAATAATGTTGCAATTCAATTATATTTTCAACTATCGTTTAAGGTAAAGATTTTTCTCTCAAGGAAAAATAACATTTCAACTCAACTTTTTTATTACCAAAAATAGATTGAATGTTAATATTTGATATGTTATATTTAATACGAGTATTTTGAAATACGTCGATATTTCATTTATCGAATATACTTAATTAGGTACATGAATTGTGTCAGTTGATATTTAATTGGAATTTGATTGTTTATAGATTCCTAATAACATGGTTTCCTTTTATATATTTTTTCTCACAAAAATGTCATGTTAGAAGAGTTACTTAAACCAAGAAAAAATAGAATTATTTAAATTTAATTTTATATTATATAAAACATATACTTTATTTAAGTCGATATTAACCACAGTAATAGAGTTGACAAACCTTGACTTAACCAATGTTAAATCAATCCTAATTATAAAATAATTAAAAATATTTGTTAGCATTAGATTAATGTAAAATAGAGTTGATCATTTAGTTGGAGCATTAGTAAAGTCGGCTTAGTTACCTCTTAACCAATATTAACTATTTTAAACTATTTGTTAACGTCGACTTTGTTTACTGCAAATTGAAATAAATATTAAAAATAAATAAAGTTGACATTAATCATATTTATTCTTAGTATTTATTATTTACTTAAATTAATATCAATTAGGTCAATATTTATTGAAACTGATGCATAATTCACATACTATGAATTTGTGTGTCTGTGACAACATATATAAACCCTAAACTATTTTTAATGCAAAGACCTAAATTTAAATATGACAATTCTCTTCATTCACATTTTCTTTCACTTTTATATATAAATATTTTAACACGCATCTTCTTTATTCACTCCCATCTCCTTCATCTATATATATATATATATATATATATATTTCAGGCGTAAAGTCGATTTAGTTTACTCTACGGCCACATAAAATATTTTAAATTATTTGTGTAAGTGTTGACATAACTAATGCAATTTGGAAAAAATATTAAAAATAAATAAAGTTAGCATCAGTTGAGTAGATATTAATCTTATTTATTTTTAGTATTTATTGTTTATTTAAGTTAATGTTAATTAAGCTGACATTAAAATAATATATTTTTAATATTTATCTTACGGTTTGATGTATTACATCAACTCCTAGGGGTTTGATGTAAAACTATATGACTAAGAAATTATTATGTTGACATCAAATTATTATTATTATTACATTGTTGTTATTGTAAGTAGTAATATTATTACATTATTAATATTTTAATTATTATAAGAATTAAATAATAATATAAAAAATACAACGTTAACAAAGTAGAATTAAAATTTGATTTTAATATGATGTCTTATAAAAATTAATATCTCATGTGTAATCCTAATGCTCTTTGAATATTTAAGATGTGTTTGTTTTCGTGATTGATGGTTCACTTTGCGAAATAGCATGGATTTTGTTCTGGTTCTATTTTCCTACCATAAAATTTTCTATTTCATCACTGTCGTGTAATGGTTGATTTTTAGACAATAGTCTCTCTCGTCATTAAAATTAATTATTTTAGTTTACTAAATTATAATTATATTTTAAAAATTAATTTTTATTTTTATTTTTTATAAATATTTTTATCATTAAATATAACATTAATCATTATCATTTTATATTACCTTTATAACAATAAGCATTTGAGTAATCTTCAATTAAACAATTTATTTTTTTTAATATAAAGTTAGTCAAATCTTACGTTAACTTTTACAAATTTTACTTTTAAATTCATCACCGTTCCCTTTCAAATCTCCTAAAAAACAATAATCAATTTAGTCTGAAATTTACTAAAATCTATCCAATCACTTTTTCCAAATCAATCCTCAAACCATCCGTAAGGCTCCTAACTTCTTCTTCCTCACGATTCTATTACAATTTCTCTCACTTATCATTTTATTTTGTTCGACAATGACTGCATGGGTGTTATGCCTGTTTTTGTTGTCTAGATCAGAAAATGCGGGTGTTTTGTGGTAATGGACAATTTTCTCCTATATGTGTTATATAACTTTATATTTGATAGAATAATGATAGGTTTTGAGATTAAAAAAAAAATTGATAGAGAAAAACTTGAAATGTATATAACTTTTGATATGGAGATCTCGGATTGAGCATTTTCAATAAAAGTTATCCGAAATTAGACGAGAAATCCAGTGAACAATATCCAAAGGAGATTTAAAGGACCAAAATATCCAAAATTAATCCATTTATACATATTTTTTTAGTATTTGAAACATTTTTCTAAATTTTCATCATTTAATTTACATATTTATATTTATAAAAAAATTCTGAAAATATTTACAGTGTTTCTTTGTGTTAAATAAATATTTATCAAATCTTTACATTATAGAAATTCCATAGTTCTATATATGAAAATTTTCATTTTTGTCACGGTCAATTTGCATACTATTATTATTTGTGTTTGATGTATGCAAGAAGATTAATTACTTTCTTATATTTTAGATTTTAATTTTAAGTCCAGAAGAATTAATTTTTAAAAAGTTTGCATTGATAAGTGCTGATGTAAAACTTTGCACACTAAGACAAATAAACTTCAAAATGTATACTCTAAATACTATTATATAAATGACAATTGTGAGTAGTGGTCCACACATACGACAACAAATTCTCAACCATTCAGATGTTATTACAAATGCATTTGGACCCGTGCTCCAGTGATCGTAACCAGTTAAATATATGGAAAAGAAAATGTTTAAACCTCTTTTTGGTTCCTAAGTTATAAGCGAATGTTCAGTTTAGTCCCCGTTTTTAAAAATGTAAATCTTTGGTCCTTAAGTTATAAAAAATGTATCAAATGAGTCCTTTTTTGACTTGAAATACTATTTTTTGTTGTTTCTTAACAACTGCTGCTACATCTTTAGATTGCTCTGATTTGTTTCTTAATAATAACAACACTTTATATTGCTCTTTGTACTTTGACCATGAAAATAAAAAAAGAACTCATTTGATACATTTTTTATAACTTAGAACCAAAGGTTTACATTTTTAAAAGCGAGGACTAAACTGAACATCCGCTCATAACTTAGGGACCAAAAAGAGATTTAATCCAAAAGAAAATTCTTTTCATAACTCTTTTTTCACAACGACAATGTATATTTGATAGTTTGTAATGGGTCTATTTTAAATAATTTTTATAAAAATAAATTCAAACAAATCAATAAAATTATAACATAGGTAATATTATAAAAAATTATTAAAATATCACGATCCTAAATCTATACTTATTCATTACAGTCTCACATTTGTACCAAAACTAAACTAAAGTGATGTTATTTTAGTATCGCATAGTGCTATATCAATAAACAGATTCCTTCTTACAATATTAGGTTATTCAATTTGTCTATCTAATTAGTTCTATCTCTTCTTTTATTCAAAATATCATATTATAGTTCAAAATAGATGAACAAATTGAATAATCCTATATAGGGCAAATAAGTTTCACAAATAAAAGTTTCAATCAAACAATTTACTAAATATCAGTTCAACAATACCATAATCTAAATTTCAAGAATCAGAGTTCACCCATAAAACATAATTTAATCAATATCTAATTAACTAACTTTCTTACCTTTCCTAACTACAAATGTTCTAAACTACATACCTCACATGTTTTAACAAAGAAAACTCATATTAAAGATTTAAACAAGTGTGGCCACAAAAGAACAAAGATTTACGTAGAAGCTACATGCAATCAAGTCAAAATTAACTAAAGAATAGAGAAGAAAATAAATATAATTTATTTGTAAAATTGATTGGCTGTATTGTCTTTTATGCCAAAAGTATTAAGGTGAGCTTGGATTTTGAAAGAGATGAAGAATTGAATTAAATTTTAGAGAGAGGACAAAGAAAATCTAGAAAAAAAGTTGTAGAAGTAGAGAGTTTTTATAAAATGAAAGTTGTTTTAATAGAATTTTATTTATAACTTAACTTCTTTAGTATTAGTATCATTTATCAAAAACTCTTTTTACTCTTAAATTTTTAAATTCTCACATTATCTAAATCACAATCAAGTTCTAATGTGATGATTTTTTCAATATGTATTTCATTTGTATCTAACATCTATAGAATCAACTCCATAATTAAACTTTTGATAAAGTTTTCAATTGCTTGTTTCTTTTTTATAGTTAATTGGCAATTGGTTATTGACATGACCAAAACAACTTGCCCTTCTTCATTGATCACATTCAATTACAAATTCTATAAAGCTATCAACGAGTAGATACAGAACCATCTAGCAACCTCTGATTTCTCACCAAAATGAAGCATTTTTCTCTCATCTTTCATGCATTCTGTTATATATTTGTGCACTTGATTTCTTTCTTTACATTGAACCCGCTATGGCTTAGCACAAACATGTTTGTCTTTGCATCAGACAACCAAACTGATTACTTGGCACTACTCAACATCAAAGAATCCATATCAAGTGATCCTTCTGGAGTTTTGTTGTCTTGAAATAGTTCTAGTCAGTTCTGTAATTGGGATGGAATTACATGCAATTTCATGCACAAAAAGAGTTACAAAGTTAGGCTTGATGGAGTACAAGTTGAAGGGATTCATCTCACCAAGGAAATCTCTCTTACATGAGAATCTTCTACCTTAACAGGAGGAATCCCATCATTCATGGGAAATCTTTCTGCTCTACTTCATCTCTCAGTGGGTATTAACAACTTAGAGGGAGAAGTTCCACATGAATTCTGTCACCTAAAAGACTTGGTACAAATATTTGCACCAGTCAACAATTTGATTGGAACATCTCCTTCTTGCTTATAAAACATCTCATCTCTGACAGTGATCTCAGCTACGAAATGGATCTCTTCCACCTAACATGTTCCACACTCTCCCCAATCTCCAACAATTTTATATTTGCCCTAAATCAAGTCTCAGGTTCAATCCCACCNTCCATTTCAAATGCATCTACCCTTTCACTACTTGAGATAGGTGCAAATCAATTCACAGGACAAGTTCCAGCTCTGGAAAAGCTACAAGATCTTTTTTATCTAGGTTTGTCTCAAAACAATCTTGGTGACAATTCAACTAATGATTTGATGTTTCTAAAATCAATGACAAATAGTAGTAGTTTGCAAATGTTGGATATATCTTACAATAANTTTGGAGGTCAATTGCTAAATTCTTCAGCCAATTTCTCCACCCAACTCAACCAGTTGTATCTTACAGGTAATAAGATATCAGGAGATATTCCTACAAATCTAATTGGTTTGAATGAATTGATGATGGGATATAATAGCTTTAGTGGGATTATTCCGTCAACTTTTGGAAAGTTTCAAAAGATCCAAAGGTTAGACTTAAAAGCAAACCAGTTGTCAGGACATACAGGAGAGTTTGTTGGCAACCTTAGTCAATTGTTTTTCTTTTTTATATGACAAGAAATAAGTTAGAAGGAAATATACCTTCAAGGATAGGAAACTGCCAAAAGTTACAACATCTTGGTCTTTCACAAAACAACTTTACANGAACCATACCTTTACAGATCTTTAATCTCTCCTCTTTGTCAAACTTGTTGAAATTGTCACAAAACTTATTGAGTAGTAGCATACCAAATGAAGTGGGAAAGCTAAAAATGTTGATTATCTAGATGTGTCTGAGAATCTTCTGTCTGGGCACATTGCTGAAACTATTGGAGAATGCATAACATTGGAGTACCTCTATTTGAAAGGAAATTCTTTACAGGGAAGCATACCATCCTCTTTGGCATGACTCGGGTCTTCAACGTTTAGATCTATCACGAGGGTCAATCCGTACTGATTTGCAGAATATTTCTTTCTTAGAATATTTCAATATCCTTCAACAAGTTGGATGGTGAAGTGCCAACTGAAGGTGTGTTTCAGAATGCAAGCGGCTTTCTGATGAATGAAGATAATAACCTTTGTGGAAGTATTTCCAAACTGCACCTAATGCCCTTGCAAAGGTAAGAAACTTGCAAAAACAACAGAAGTTTAGGTTGATATTAGTGTGGTTGTTTTTCTTCTCATATTGTCAGTTATTCTAACTATCTACTGGATTCAACAACGATTGACCAACTAGCTAAAGTTTCAGACCAAACCCTACACGATGGAACTGATAGGTTCTCAGCAACAAATTTGATTGGCTCTGGAAATTGTAGCTCTGTCTACAAAGGAGCTCTTGAGTACGAAGACAAAGTTGTTGCTATGAAGGTCCTAAATCATAATAAAAAAAAAAAAAAAAGATCCCACAAGACTTTCATAGCTGAATGCAACACACTCAAAAGTATTAAAAATCGAACTCTGGTTAAGATCTTCACATGTTGTTCAAGTACAGATTACAAAGGTCAAGAGTTTGAAGGTTTAATTTTTGAGTACATGAGGAATGGAAGCTTAGAACAATGGCTACATCCAAGGACACAAGGTCTAGAACAACGTCCAAGATTATTAAGCCTCGATCAAAGATTAAATATCATCACTGATGTTGCTTCTGCAATACATTATCTTCATCATGAATGTGAGCAATCGATTATTCATTGTGATTTAAAGCCAAGCAATGTTCTTGTTGGTGATGACATGGTTGCTCATGTGTCTGAGTTTGGCATAGCAAGAATTCTCACAACTATTAATGGTACTGCTAAGAAAACGAGTACAATTGAGTTCAAATGGAAAATTATCAGCGACATGTACAGTACTGGGATCCTTTTGTTGGAAATGTTTACTTGAAGAAGACACACGGAAGAAATCTTTACACATGGTCAAAATTTGCATAAATTGTGGAAAATTCATTGTTTGAAAATCTCTTACATCAACAACAACAGAAAAAGAGAACAGTCGAAATCTTACTGCAGATGATGAAAACTACCTAGTCTCACTCTATAAGATTGGACTTGCTGGCTGAATGGAATCACCAAAAGAAAGAATCGATATTATGGATGTCACAAAAGATGTGAGCAAAATCAGAAAAGCATGGTATGATTCTTTTGGTATTAATAGAAAAAAATGCCATTGTGTCTTATTCCTCCAAAAATTAATAATAGTTCCATTTATAACAAAATTGTTGTTTGCCTCTTTAATGGTGGGGCAGGAGCAAAGGCATTGAGTGTGAGAGCAGAATCCATTATCAGGGACAACAATAAGAGGAGAGAGTGGTTCAAAAAGGACATTATTAAGAAGATTTACTCTATTGATTATTAGAATAAATTATTGAATAATAATTATTTGAGAAATAAATATTAATTTTGTTATTTTATTATAAAAAATAAAAGAATAATATGTTTACACGGTTTTGTTAACAATATTTTAATATATTATATGTATAATTTTTATTAAATTAAAATACGTCAACAAAATAATAATATAACAAATAATAAATAAATAACACTTGGTACAAATGTTACCCAAAAATATCTCTCTGAAGAAGTAAACATACATATTTGATACGTGCACTGCATGTGGGTCCAGCACGTGTCTTCTGTTTTTTCAAGAATATAAGTCAAACTTGATATTTTTATTATTATCAAAACTCTCTAAAAAAAAGTTTATTGAAATTAGACTGTGTGGATCAATTACACAAGAGTAGACCATCAAAAAAATATAAAAAATTATCTCTTCATATAAAAAATCATTCCTTTAAAACATATTTATATTACTATAAACATTTATGTATTATAAAATAAAATAATTATATAATTTTGTTTATATTTGAAAAGTTAAACTTGAAAGAAAATCCAATTAGTTTAGGGACATAATCAAGATCTTAAAAATCTGAAGTGGCTAACTACTTTTAGGTTATGAAAACCCCGTTCAACCCAAAACAGTTAGAAAAGCCTAAAGAAAAATCTAACGAGTTGCGCGTAGGACACACGCCTTTTACAGCGGTTGGAACTCCGCATGTGGCGTTTCTGACAACGAACAAGCGTGCCTCTTCCTTCTCTCTCTCCATTACTACTATTTAACGCTCTCACCCATTCTTTATATAAACACCCACCACTGTTCTTCAAAGCCTTACAAACTGAGGGTTGGTGGGTGCCACGACTTGAGCCACCGAAGTCATTATTGGCATTCCGGAACAATGGCCTCAAGCGCCGCCGCAGACGGGCTCTTTCGACCGATCTACGAGGGCAGCATCTCCGCCTACGACAACGACGTAGAGCGCCGCCCCTATCACCGGAACTGCAGCTGCGCGCTCCACAGCAAGTCTGGCCGCGGCAAACCCTGCCGGAACAAGTCTCAGCGCTGCAACAGCGTTTCATATCCGATGAGGCGGGCCTGGAGCGAAGGGAGCTTGCTCTTGTCGACCTCCGCGCATTCCTCTCCCTCTTCCTCCCCCGCCGCGCCCAGGCCTCAACACGAAGAAGAGGGATATAGTAACAAATTAGAGGTTTTATTTGAGATGTAATGTAAGCATTAACCACCCTCTTTTTTGATAAAAAAATAACTCTTCTTTTCATTTTTGAATAATATGAGTCCTTTTCATTTGTTCAAGGTTGTCGTGTCGTGGGTTTGTATTCATCTATATGCCATTTTGGTTCTGGGGATTCCTGATCAATTTGGTTGGTTCTGAATCCCATGATCAAGTTCTTGTAAGGAGAAGCTAATTATTTTTTATTAATATATTGATCTTTTAGTGTATATATTTATATATATAAATTGGGTTGTTCCTATTTTTTGATGACATTTGAGCGATCTGAATGCTTTATAATGGTAATCTTGATTGAAGAAAGGATCTTGCGTTGTGATTAATGAAAAATAAAAAAGTTGATATATTTAAGGGATAAACAGTGGTTGGAAGAATAGAGGTGAGAAGGTGGGAGCTGGCAAGACACGGAGTCACAGCTAATGAAATTGTCTTTCCAGAAATTAAGGATGTATAGTTAAAGAATCTCCACCTGTTAAGGGAACTGACCCACATGGGACGGTCGGGAAGGATGGGATATTAATGGACTATATCATGTACTCTCCTACCAAACACAACCACATTACTCCATTTATATATGATAGTTTGTGGTGACATGTGTCAAAGTTATTAAAATATCATCTATCACAAAATGTTCCTTAGATTTCATGAATTTTAAATGTTTATTATTAGATGAAATAAGTGTTTAATAATTAGGAGTTTTTATTGGATCTCCTATTATTCAGCCTCTTTTTATTCATTTTAATTAAATTAAACTCGCTTTTACTTATGTTGGATTAAACTTGATTTAATTTAAAATTGATATTTTTTTTTTATATAAGTTGAGTAATGTATTTAGTATGTGTGATTGCAAACTCAAATTCAATCTATTTTATATTTGTTTTATACTCACTCATAATTAATATAATTTTAGGTAAATTGATATAATTAATAGGTAAACATTACCAAAAATTACTCACAATTGGAGATAAATTTAAAACTCATTAGCATAATTTTAGACAAACGTCACTCATAACTAGCATAATTCTAGATAAATCTAAAAGTTTTTTAGTTATAATATCTTCCTTCGTTTCATCTCTATCATTTGCATATAATATTCACTTTCATTGCATCCTATCTTGATATAAGATTAACAAATTTGAACAATCTCATGGTGTTGTATTTTTTTATTCATGTCTAGCTCAAGACTTATATTTAATAAATGAATATAATTTAAGAAAAATACATAAAAACAGCAGTAAGCTACTACTTGCATCTTTTAAGTTTTATTACTTGTGGTTATTGTTAAATCCTCATTCAATTGGTTATATGTTTAGTTTTAAATAAATGTTTAAATAATTAAATGTAAAACATATTTTAATGTGCATTAAATCATGTTACTCAAAGGATTTAATCTAGTTCATCTTGTACAAGTTGTATGACTAGAATAAATGCAAATGGTATTTAGAATGTGTTTCGTTGAGAGATGTAAGTATTATGCACATACATCATCCAATAATTTTTTTTCTTATACAAACATAAGAAAGTATACTCTATTAAATAAGTTATTGCTTGAACATGCAATAAATATACTTTGTCTAACTCAAGTCTTATGGATTTTATAGTACTTGTTAAATGTTAACAAATATTTATTTTATGCTAGTATGAAATATATGTATTTCTTTCAATTCTTGTCAATATCAAAATTTCTTGAAAAACATATTTAAAGGTGTTTCGTGCTAAACAACTTCTTTGGAAAAGAAAATATGTTAGTCCTGGAAATCTAGTCACATATTAGGACTCGTGCCTTGTCCAAAGGCGGAAAGAAGTCACATACCCAAATTTCTAAAGAACATTCATGCCTTAAGGGTTTTTCTAAATAAGTTACACAACATCATTACTAAGTTAAGAGCATTTACTCTTGAAGCCTCAAATGAAATAAGAAATTGCTTCACATTGAAGAGTTTCACAATGACTATAAAAAATGTGCAATGAATCTTTTTTTTCTCAAGACCTTTATATAAAGGATATTGTTGAAGAAGAAAATGTTGAAGATATTGATGTTAGCACTACTACAAGAAGTATGCACAAGATCTTAATATTAGAACCATGTAGTTGTGGAAAGAACATTATTTATGTTGATTAGAAAACTAGTAGAGAAAGTTTAATCTTGTAAACATAGTAAAACGCAACCTCTCTCTATGAGTGAAATTTGTGATCTTTTGATCACATCTTAGACAATTCTTTGTCTTAGGGAGCTATTGGTTAAAGAATACTCTTACAAGTTAACCAAGAGTGGCTACGTTTCAAAATAATACTTGGATTATTAGTCACAAGTAATTAAGTGTTCAAGGAATACTTTGTGGGTTAGATAAAAGTGATTATGTTCCAAAATAATACTCAACAGGTTAGTTAGGAGTGACTAAGTTCTGAAATAATATTCATACGAGTTAGCCAAAAGTAACTACAAGCTGAAATAATACTTTCACTTATATATTGCAATAGTAATTTGAACAATGGATTGAATATGTTCATTTCAAAAGTTTTGAAACACAATTCAACCATCTCTTTTCGTGTTTCTCTCGTTTCCCACACATTGTTAGGTTAAAGAAGACACTTGCATGTAATAGGATCTAATGATCATACACATATGTTTTTATAATTTCTTATTAAAGCACAACCAAAACCAAGCAAATGGTTTGTTGAAGTTTGACCTAACAAAGCTTCTTGAGATAGTTAGATGTTCATAGGGCTATTTCTTGAGACCTCCATTAAGTAGGATGCGTTCTTAATATTAACTCAATGAAATCATAGTTTTTAAGAACTCCCCCAACTAATCAAAGTTCATTGAAGATTATTTGGAATGTACAAACCATTGATTGTATACTTTCATTCACTTAAATGTTGAACATCTCATATTGATAAGTTAGAAGGTCAAGTTTATTCTTCTAAACTTCTTTTGAACCTTCACATGTGAGAATGGGTGTGTCCCATATTTGTTTGATACATGTTAAATAAAGTACCTTTCCATACACTTCTTCATAAATAACTCACATGAGAATGCTGTAAGCATTGACATTCACTTTATATTGGTATTTTCGTTTTTCAATCTAAAGCTTTGTCAATATTAATTGAAGAACTCATGTTTAGGAATGTGATTTAACTCCACCACGCCTAGTATGTTCACGTTATATGACTCAAATAGAACAAACATCGTCTACTTCCAATATCCATACTTTATACTTTTAACATACGTCGACAATTGTTCATAATGTAGGATTGTGCCTCTTGCTTGTCTTATAATTAATCCTAAGATGTAAAATTTGAAATGAATTGAAGCAGCAAGTAAACTTTTGAAAGGAGTTTGAACAAATTTACAAGACTTTTCTTTGCAAAATTGTCAAATCATATAATAAAAACTTTACAACAAAACACAATTTATACTAAGGTTTAATCATTCTGATAGTCCCTATTTTCGGTGACTTTTCTCAATTAGGTCCCTCATTTTTTATTTTTCTCAATTGAGTCCCTATTTTTGAAAAATT
>NC_028355.1:4139139-4151100 GCF_000741045.1 Vigna radiata var. radiata
AATTTTTCAAAAATAGGGACTCAATTGAGAAAAATAAAAAATGAGGGACCTAATTGAGAAAAGTCACCGAAAATAGGGACTATCAGAATGATTAAACCTTATACTAATTCATCCACAACTTTTAGGCTATATTCACTTTTTTAAGAGACTTGTAAATGGTTCTACTACTAAAAAATTATTACAACTTAATACATACAATCACTCTTAGTTATTCCTTTTCAATCTTCTTCTAAAATTGGAAATATAAATATTCTTAGTTGCCACTATGGCTAATCAAGAAGATAAATTGAAGGAAAGTTAATTTTCATGAATGTGAAGTAAGACTTCCTTACAAGTGGATAATTTCATAAAATAAAAAATACAAAGACTTAAAACTTTAGAAAAAAAATAGAAAAAAACACTAAAAAAAATATTGTAGTATCATGTAATATTTTTCTAGCTTATTGGATTTTATATAGGGACCAAATCTCCATCTCCTTGATAACGTTTTCATTTAATTATTTGTACAAATTTTAAGATTTTACTTCCTTATACAGTTTTAAGTTGTAAATATAGAAACATTCACTAACATTTGTCATAGTATTTTCATTGCTTTGATGTGTTTGATATGTCATAATTTATTTTAGTATGAGTTGATACCTTAACAAATTTTCCAAACATTTTTTTGATGAAATGTTTTTTATATAAAAGCTTTGTGCATTAAAAGTTGTAACTTACTTATGAACGATTATAAGGTTGTGATGGGTGATGGAAGAAAACAATAAATAAGTTTTTATTTTTAATTTTATTTTATAATATAAGTAAATAATGATTTAGAAGAAAATAAAAAATTAAGATGCTTATAAATAATTAAAAAAAAAGTTAGTAAAACTATCACCACCGTGACCGGTCCGGTTATGGCAAATTATTTTATACTATTCATTATTTGGTCGCATAGGGTCCATTTATATGCGGACTTTTGCGCGAACCTGGATAAAATTTTCATTTATTTCGTGTACCAAGAGTATGAAAACTCGATTCGGGTCGGGTCTTAAACGGGTCATCGGCTCACCACTTCTAATCCTTGAATATGAAAGTAGATAGTCATCCTTTCATCTTTCGTTGTAGGTGTGATTACTTGTGGATGATTGGGAGAGAGTGATTGAGTGAATTTGAGAGGATTTGAGGATGATTTCTTTTGTGTTTATTTGAGTGAATTTGAAGGTAATTGAAAATAGATCTGAAAGTGAAGTTTGTGAAAATTAGCGTAGAATTTGATTTATGTGACAATTTTAAAAAATTAATTTAATTAATAAAAATTAAAAATTACCAAAATATCTCTAATTATAAAAATAATATAAAATAATAATTGTTTAGGTTATATTTAATTTTAAAAAGTTTATAAAGAGTAAAAAAATTAAAATTAACCCAGCCATCCTAACGTTGATAGCCACATGTAACACTTCCACGAAGACCAAGAACTCGTCTTCCAGCCATCATCAGCCATCACGCTTCCATCTTTCATCATTTCTTCGCAAACCTGCAACCAAAAGCCAACTTCTTCCGCTGAAACCCAAGGTTCAAATAGCCTCTCTGCTAAAGCTTCATTCTGCTCCAAACCTCCGCTGTCATTCCCGCAACTGAAATAGCAGTGAGTCACCACCGTGTCACCGGTTTGGTCGTTCCCCACCATTGTCATATTCGCCAGCCATCACCGGTCATGGAGGACGCCGGTTCAAATAGTCTCTCGCTCTTTAATCGGACGCCGCCGCCGCTCTAGAGCCGCCATCTTCCTCGCACCAAACCCTTTAATAGCCAGCGCTTTCGAAGTGTATTTGCAGGAGTCGAGTAAGGGCATAAAAGCCATTTCGATGTAATTCTTTGCAAATCTTCTCACTTTTGCGAGTGATTCAAAAAGGTAATATCTCGCAATCACCCTCAATTACTTCCTCTGTAATCAGTGCAAGTGAACACAGTTTTAACTTCAATTCATCGCTTTCCATT
Source organism: Vigna radiata var. radiata (assembly GCF_000741045.1). Taxonomy (NCBI): domain Eukaryota; kingdom Viridiplantae; phylum Streptophyta; class Magnoliopsida; order Fabales; family Fabaceae; genus Vigna; species Vigna radiata. The sequence continues at coordinate 4,141,123 of NC_028355.1, forward strand.
GTGCGTGAATAGTGTTTCACCTTCAAGTGAACACACCCTTAGTGTCATTCAAGGTAAACCCCTTCCTTGTACCTTCTTGCTTTTACATGTTACTCTCTCCCTCTCTTAACCCACATTTTCTTTCCCTCTTTGTTTCTGATTTTCAGTGTAAAGTTTGTACCTTTCGAATCATTGGATGGTTCTGGATATGGAGAAGAGTATATACACTTTTCTCACTGTGCACCGTTGGGAGTCACTGAACTGTATGAAATATAGATTGGCTTCCCTGAGGCCAGTTCATGGAAGGTTGGCTCTGAAATTTCTCAATTGGGTCATAAAGCAACCCAATTTAGAGCTAAAACATGTTACTCATATCATTTGCTGTACTACCCATATACTTGTTAGAGCTAGAATGTACAACTTTGCCAAAACAACCTTAAAGCAAATGTTACAACTGCCTATTGGTATGGACTCTGTCTTTTATGCTTTGATGGATACGTACCCCATTTGCAACTCAAACCCAGCTGTTTTTGACCTCCTGATTAGGGTTTGTTTGAGGGACAAGATGGTTGGAAAGGCTGTGCAGACTTTCTACTTTATGGGGTTTCGGGGACTGAAGCCGTCTGTATATACTTGTAACATGGTGTTGGGTTCCCTTGTGAAGGAGGAGAAAGTTGATATGTTTTGGTCCTTTTTCAAAGAGATGCTTACCAAAGGGATTTGTCCTAATGTTGCTACATTTAACATATTGCTGAATGCGTTGTGCGAGCGGGGGAAGTTTAAAAGTGCTGGCTTTCTCTTGAAGAAAATGGAAGAAAGTGGTGTTTATCCGACTGCCGTCACTTACAATACCTTGCTTAATTGGTATTGCAAGAAAGGAAGGTACAAAGCAGCATCTGAGTTGATTGACTCCATGGCATCTAAGGGTATTGGGGCAGATGTTTGTACATATAATGTTTTGGTAGGGAATTTGTGCAAGGAAGGCAGGAGTGCAAAAGGTTATTTATTGTTGAAAAGGATGAGAAGGAAAATGGTGTATCCAAATGAGATAACTTATAATACTCTTATTAATGGATTTGTGAAGGAGGGGAAAATTGAAGTTGCAGCAAAAGTTTTTGATGAAATGTCATCATTTAATTTGTTACCTAACATTATCACCTACAATACTTTGATTGCTGGGCACTGTAGGATGGGCAATAATAAGGAGGCATTGAGATTGATGGATGTTATGGTATCATGTGGTTTAAAACCTAATGAAGTTACATATGGGGCTCTTTTGAATGGGCTATCCAAGCATGCTGAATTTGGACTGGTTTCTAGTATTCTTGAGAGAATGAGGATGGATGGGGTGGGAATTGGTCACATTAGTTACTCTGCAATGATGGATGGATTGTGTAAGAATGGCAGGCTTGAAGAAGCTGTGCAGTTGTTGGATAATATGATAAAAATTTCTGTTAGTCCCGATGTTGTTACATTTACGGTTCTCATAAATGGATTTTTCAGGGTGGGGAAGATAAACAATGCAAAGGAGATTATGTGTAAGATGTATAGGACTGGACTTGTGCCAAATAGTATTTTGTGTTCAACATTAATCTACAATTATTGCAAAATGGGATATTTAAAAGAGGCATTAAATGCATATGCAATTATGAATCGTAGTGGTTATGCTGCTGATCACTTTACATGTAATGTGTTGGTTGCCGCTTTCTGTAGATGTGGAAGACTTGAAGAGGCTGAGTATTTTATGGAACACATGAACAGAACTGGTCTTGATCCTAATTCCATTACTTTTGATTGTATTATAAATAGTTACGGAAATTCTGGTAATGTGTTTAAAGCTTTTTCTGTCTTTGATAAAATGAATTGTTTAGGCAATTTGCCAAGTCAATTCACGTATGGGGGTCTACTGAAAGCACTTTGCAGAAGTGGACATATTAATAAAGCATGGAAGATTTTCCATAGACTTTGTTCTGTTCCTAATGCCGTTGATAATGTAATCTTCAACACAATGCTTACTTCTACTTGTAGATCAGGAAATTTATCTGATGCAGTTGCCCTTATTAATGAGATGGTTACAAATGATTTTCTGCCTGACAATTTTACATACACTAATATTATTACGGGGCTGTGCAAGAAGGGTAAAATAGTTGCCGCACTCCTTTTGTCAGGAAAGGCAATTGAAAAACGATTATTATCTCCAAATCCTGCTGTGTACACCAGCTTAGTCTATGAACTTCTTAAGCATGGACATTCAAGAGCAGCTTTCTATATTTTTGAAGAAATGCTAAGCAAAGGTGTGGAGCCTGATACTATAGCATTCAATGTGATTATAGATCAATACTTAAGGAAAGGGAAAATGTCGGAGGTCAATGATATTCTTTCAACAATGAAGAGTAAAAATGTATGCTTCAATTTGGCTACTTACAACATCCTACTACATGGATATGCAAAGAGGAATGCAATGGCAAGATGTTTTATGATATACAAAGACATGATCAGAAACGGTTTTCTACCAGATAAGTATTCATGGAACTCTCTTATTCTTGGGTATTGTAAGTCCAACTCATTTGACGTTGCTATTAAAATTTTAAGATGGATAACACTGAAAGGTTTCATAACGGATTGCTCTACATTTAACATGCTTATTTCCAAGTTCTGTGAAAGGAATAAGATGAAAATGGCCTATGATCTGTTATATCAAATGAATCAGTTTACAATAATTCCCAATGTAGATACATACAATGCTTTTTTTAATGGACTCGTTAGAACTAGCGATTTTGATAAAGCCCATTGTGTTTTGCAAGACTTGTTGGCAATTGGTTCTGTTCCTACAATTAAACAATATATTACTTTAATCAATGGTATGTGTAGAGTTGGGAACATAAAAGGAGCATTGAAACTTCAAGATGAAATGAAAACACATGGTGTCAGCTCCCACAATGTTGCAATGAGTGCTACTGTTAGAGGGCTTGCAAATTCAAAGAATGTAGAAAATGCTATTTGGGTTCTTGATTTGATGCTTGAGAGGCAAATCATTCCAACTGTTGCTACTTTCACTACATTAATGCACGTCTTTTGCAGAGAAGCTAATGTTGCAAAAGCTTTAGAATTGAGGAGCACAATGGAACATTGTCATTTGAAGCTTGATGTTGTTGCGTATAATGTTCTTATATCTGGCCTTTGTGCTAGTGGAGATATTGAAGCAGCTTTCAAACTTTATGAAGAGATGAAACATAGAAATCTTTGGCCTAATACGTCTATATACATTGCTCTTATTGATTCTCTCTGTGCTGGAAATTATCATACTGAAAGTGAAAAACTTTTGAGGGACATACAAGCTAGGGAACTGGTTTCTTTTAATTCATGTGGAGGAACCAAAAGATTGAATGAATTATTGATTATTGCTAGGACAAAGTTAATTCATTTGAGAAACAAAATGAGAAGAAAGTTTGGTTGATCGCTTTGTGCTTTTTCTTTTCCAGAATGTGTTGACTGATGAGGCTGAACCAACAGTTCTGTTACTCATACAGAAGCGATATTCCTATACGGTTTGTATTACATTCCTCCAGTATCATTCTTTTGGTCTCTTGAAAATTTGATTCTTATCTTGTAGTATACTTTATCCCTTCTGAATTCTTGGTTACTCTGCTTCAGTTTGTACTTTATATGAACAAAATTCCTCTTCTCGGTATAAGGTTGTTGAGAGTGTTAAGCGAATACATTCACAAGGCTTTTAGTTTTGCTCAGCTTCTTTAGTTTCCTTCTTAACTAATATTATGACATGATTAGCATGATATATGATCTTGAAAATTGCATTTTTTACTCAACAAAGAGGCTGTTTGCTGTAAAATAATTAGCAATGTTAACTATCAGCAGAGTCTGTCAATTATCATGGAAGTTATAATGGCTGATATTCAAATCTGAATTTTGCAGGTCTGTTCTTTCACTGGGTCAGTTCGATTTTCTAAAATATGTTCCTTCAGTCAAACTGTGCTCTCAGTTAAAATCCTTTGAGACACCTGCATCGGAAATCCTTGTATGCCCTGGGTTTTTATTTAGAGTTTCAGGTAATACTGAATGATATTTTACATTTTGGGTCTCGTGTATTTATCAAAATCTTAAGCTAAGCATTCATCACCTTATCTTTTATACAAATTTTTCAGTGCCTGGTGGTGACTTTCAGCCGTGTTATCGAAAAACTGATCACAGAGGATTTTGGTGTCAGACTTTTTGATGGGCACCACAACATGACAGTAGCAAATCAGGTTATGCATGGCTGCTCATAACAGCCGCATTGGGTGTCAGAGTCGTAGTTTGGCATGGCCATGACAGAATTTGTAAACCTGATTGCACTGCTCTGCGTAAGGATGAAGAAGCCCCATGTCAGTGCAACCCAACCCCATCCGAGGTACTGAAAAAGTTCATTTTTTTCTTGTTTTTTTTTTTTTTGGGATAATGCATATTGGGTCAGCTTAAAACAAAAGGTTGGGCAATACAACCTCTAGACATGATATTTGATTTTGAATGTTGTTTTGAAACCAAATAATTGAAGTTTTCTCTAAAATTTGCAATATAGAACATAACCTATGTCAATTCTCAGAGGACATTGATTGTATTCAGTCTATAATATTCTTCTCTTAAAAATTGAATTAGGGGGTTAGGGATTGAAATGTAAAACAACTTGAAAAACACAACAAATTTGAAAAATGTGTGTAATTTGAAGAGATGGAAAGTCAAATTGTAGATTTAAGAATCAAATAATTCCTTTTATATAGTTCTTTAAAGATTCATATCCAAGTTTTAACAATAGATTTAATCAACTAAACCAATAATACGAATCCAATTAAAATATCATCAAATATGTATCTAAATATCATTAAACCAAATTTCCTATCTATTTGGGCAGATGGATTTATATTTCAGGCCTTATCAGTACAGCTGGTAATAATTACTGGGATGTACCATTTCCAATTGATCAAGCTTCTATGTGCTTCTCCCTTGACAGTGTTCTTAACCCAAGCTGTTCAAAAGGATTCAAATTCAAAGAATGAAGTATCACCTTCTCTACTTCCTGGTTTTTCCTTCAAAAGCTTTTTCTCATACAGGAAGTACGTTGATATTTAGAGAACTGAAGATCCTGAGTTGAAATTGCTGCAACCTTACAAATGCTCGTGGGATAATGGGGATAATGCCACTTTACAAATGCTCGGTGTATGTTAGAGCTGGTTCAAGAATTACTGTTAATTAAGAATTTTAGACCGGCCTTGGCTAATAGGTACTGTGGAAATCTCTTGTTCCTTAAGTTGCAAGTTGGTAAATGCTCATTAATTTTCATGCTACCCAATGACTTATTCATGGATTCCTGCTTGTCACTTCCAAAGCTAATTGTTCTGTATTATTCTATCTCTTGGGTGTGTTATTGTGGAAATGGAAATAAACGTAACCAAAGAAGAAAAGTATCTAATTTCACTAGTGTAGGGATGACCAATATTTGAATAAAAAATTATGTGCAACGTGTAGGGATGAATACCGTTTCTTATTGAAGAAGATGAAAAGTATAAACAGTTGAATGTTATGTTAGCTTTCAAGGCGGCAAAGACTCCAAGTGGTACAAGTCATGAGAGTCAACATGTTATGCCAAAGGACAAATCCTCAAATAACTGATTATATTGTGAGAGATTATATTGTAAAGTAAAAGCACTCAGAAGTTGTAGTACAAAATCATAGGAGATTATATTGTGAGAGAACCATCTTCAAAATTCTAAAATCTTTGAAATCATTTGAAGCATATTTAACAATACTTAAAGATAAGAATGTTGTTTTACTGACTTTATTGCAGCATGTATATCCCAATCACTCAAGGACAGCGAAATTGAACTCATACAAAAATGAGTTGGAGATTATGTCGTCCCATCTCCCAAAAGAACTCAGTGAATAATCTATAATCTTTGAAATTACATGGAGCAGATAGAAACAAACATTTGGATAGTAAGAATGATGAATTACTAACTCAAGAAACAATCAGCGTTTAACTTCATTGCCCGTATGTATCATGTTCACCGAAGCTTTGAAATGAATGAACTTAAACTAAAACCTTTCAAGTTTCAATTTTGAAGACATTCATGTTGTTCACTTGAGGTTTTCTTCTCCATCATCATTTAAAGAATGTAGTACGATTTTACATACACTACATGAAATCCGCTGGAATAAACAATAAATATACATTCATAGAAATAAATTATGGCAAAGAAGGCGTGAGGGAAGGCTTTGTCACTTTGAGTTCTCCACAGTCACTGATATAAACAGTCGTAAGAGGCCTGTTCCATATGTTGCGTGCATTCTGAGCCCTTCCATCTCCAAAAAATTCAGCCAAGTCATTAAACTGGCGAATTCTCTCAGATGGTTGGTAGGTAGGAATGGAAGCTATGGCTGTGATGACATCCAATCCTGCAATAGATTCATTTAAATGCTAAGCACTTCATTGGTGACAGATAAATCAAAACTCGTATAATGTAGTATCCAAACAGGTAAAATATTTCAACATTTCCCCAACTGATTTCTGTTATCAGAACAATAGTTTAAAATACAATATGGTTAAGTGTAACTCAAAATTCGATATTAGCACTTGAAGGTACAAGACATTAATCTTTTTATATTAGTTACTAAGCATATACTCTGTACCCAATCGAACGCTTTGTGTAGCATAATAGATATAGGTTACTCTCCTCAGGAAAATCTCTTTGATATATAGGAACAAGATGAGTATATACGATTCGATAAAATCTTCTTTGTAGTTCTGAACAATAATTCTCTGAACAGGCCTTTACTAACAGTTCCAACATACCATTAGAGTAATGCCGTGGTCGTAGAGTTTCTGTGTTCTTCATACTACCATCACTTTTCACTCAACCATAAAGTATTGCAAATATAATAGGCTTTGTCATAATAGATGCTTCCAATGATTTTCAAACAAGTATTTACATACACAAATTCTAAGAAATAACATAAATTACTCAAAATTAATGACATTCATACCTAATAGTAAAATGTGATAGATGTCTTTAAAAAAATAAGTAAAACACTAACAGAAGTCATATACAAGTTTCCTATATTGAATTATCAGTCATCATTTTCAAAGTTCTAGTTCTCTCGCCATTATTACATCTTTAGATTTCAGTTTAAGCATTGAGCTCGAATCAATGCCTGTACTAATTGTTATAAATTTTTAAAGTCAAGCACTTTAGAGAATTAAATCGGGGGTCCTCTCTAAAGCATATACAAAGCTTCAAGAAATTATCCTATTGTCAAACTTCAGTATCTTGATTAAACAAACTAACGTTATCATTAGCATTACCTTCGAGAACTGTTCCGAAGACAATGTTCTTGTTATCGAGCTGGGGGCATGGTCCGGGTCCAGTGGTGATCAAGAACTCAACATTCCGGTACTCGGGATCGAGCTTAACATCGTCGTCGTCGTCGTTTTCGGAGAGCGAGAGTGAAACGACGCCGGGTCGGGAATGGGTGAGCGCGAAGGCCTTGGCGTCGACGGTCTCGGTGTTGCGCGGCAGGTCATGTGGCGGACGAACCTCGCCCTTGTCGGGGCGACCCTGGCGGCCAGCGAGGAGGTACTGGCCGGGAAAAACCTTGTGTACGAGCGTGTTCTTGTAAGAAGATGAAGTGGCGTTTGAGCCGAGGCACACTGACTTAAAATTTGAAACGGTTAGGGGAACGAGATTACCGAAGAGGCCCAAGACAACGCGGCCCAATAGCGTGGAATCGGAGCAGATGGGGGAGAGGGAGTTGGCGCGGTCGGGGAGGAAGTTGTTGGGGCAGAGGCTGAAATCCATGAAGACGCGATCGGTGACGGTCGGGGTGGGAGGAAGCGTGGAGGGGAGGGAGAGGGTGGTCGTGGTGGTGGTTGTGGTGGAGAGGAGGAGGAGGGAGCGCCGTGTGAAGTGGTTGTGGAGAGGGAGAGAGGGCGGTGATGGCGGTGGTGGTGGGAGAGAGTAGGCCATCGAGATTCATTGTCGGGTTTGGGCGTGGAATTGAGAACTTGCAGGGCTCGCTATGGGGTCCACCTTGGATTGGATAAAAGATAATGCAAACAATAACAACGTAAGAAATTGCCAACTAATATATAGCCTTCAAATTTTGAATTTGTTTTTAAAATAAATATTAAAATTGACATTTAACTATATAACGATTTATATTACCGCTTAACAATGCAAAATGATTAATAACAACGTAAGAAATTGCTATATAGCCTTCGAATTTTAATAATTTTAATTAAAATTGACAATTTAATTCTACAACAATATCATCACTTAACCGTGCTAAATAAAATTAATATTAATTTGAATTTACACATTTAACATTAAGCTTGTCCCACATGGTTGAGTTCTTTTTGTTTTTAGTATTTTAAATATATTTTTAGTTTCTAAATTTGTACTTCAAATTAAAATTTGATTTTGTCTTTGTGAATTTTGTTCGTAAACTTTAAACAAAAATTAATATAGTTTTTTTTAATCTATATGTCAAATCGATTTGTCTGAATTTGTCAAATAGATTTTAAGATGATGTTTGAGTTGTTTACACTTTTTTTTACACATTTGAATTCAAATATTAACCTGAAATATTATTTAACAAGTAAAAAAAAGTTTCTCCTTACATTACCACACGTTTCTTCTTATACCATCACATTCTACAAATATCCCTAAGTAAAACTTAAATTACTGTGGTTGAAGACTTCAACGAAAATGTAAGTTCCATTGGGCCTTCAACAGATGTCCATATCCGTCAATATCTGTTGAAGGCGGATCCTCCATTTCCATTGACATCTTCAACCATTTTTTTTAACAAATAAATTTTTTTAAAAATTAAATCAATTATGTAAAAATATAATATAAGATAAATAAATCTATGAAAAAAAAATAATAAACAAAAGAATAAAAAAAAAATCAATACAGTAGGCCAACGAATATGGGGGATATGTTTCCCCTAGACAGATATCCAATATCCGTTGAAGGCTTTCAGCAATCTCTTCTCCTATTTTCTTCACAAATAATTTTTTTAAAAAATATTAAATCAAATACGTATAAATATATTCTGACTATAATATAAGATAAATAAATCTAAGAAAAATAATAAGAAACAAAAAAAAATAAAAAATCAATATAGAAGGCCAACAGATATGGAAATCCGTTCCTCCTTCAACGATATCCATATCTGTCGACGGATATCCAATATTCGTTCAAGGCCTTCAACAATCTCTTCTCGTGTTTTCTTCACAGAACATGTCTAGATACAACAAATCAAACAAACAAAAATTTAACAACATGTTCACACATCACCTCAACAACAACCAAATGCATGTAATGTATTAAAGGAGAAGAAGAAACCAACATGATCTCCAGCCACAAAACAGAACAGGAAAGCTTCAAACGACTACACCCCTCCGCAAATGAATAAGCCACATCCTCAACAAACATGCATCTTACCTCTAAGTGGATAGAAGCATCGAAAACGAAAAAAAAGTTGCAAGAGAAAAGAAAAGGAACAAGGAAGGGAAAGAGAGAATGTGGTGTGGGGGTGGAGGAGTGAAAGAGATCTATGGTGGTGTGGGGCACCACTGAAGAATAAAAGGGGAAGTTAAAAGAGAATTAGGGTTTACCAAAAAAAAGTTAAAAGTTTAATGGTAAAATTAAAAATTATTTACCGAAGGGTATATTTGAAAAATAAAAAAATCAGGGTGGTGTAGCAAGAAGAGTGTGGTAGTGGAGGAAGAAGCACTCAATTTGAAGAACTATATTCATTTTCTTTTTAAAGTTTGAGGATTGTATAGAGCTGTCAAAACGGGTAACCCGGCTCGACCCGGCCCGGCCCACCACGGGTTGGTCACTTAGTGAGCCAACCCAACCCGGCTCATTTATTGGCGAGCCAGAAAAACTTGAACCCGGCCCGACCCACCACGGGTTGGTGGGTAAACGGGTTGGCTCACTA
>NC_028355.1:4151660-4184746 GCF_000741045.1 Vigna radiata var. radiata
GTTTTACCTGCTCCTTGAAAAATTTCAGTGAAGTGAGGGTGAGAGCACCGTCAAATAAGAGCAAGTAGCGTGAGAGTGATTTGAGAGAGCAGATGTTACTTTTTTGGTATACACAGTGAGTGAAGAAAGTATTATAGTTTTTAGGGTTTCATAAATAAAATAATAAATTAAAAAAAATAAAATTAGGTAGGTGGGTTGGTGGGCCAACCCGGCTTACCACAGGTTCAACCCGCATGAGCCGGGTTGAAATCTGACCCACATATAAGTGGGTTGTATTTTTCAAACCCAACCCAGCCTGAACCTTTGACGGACCGGGTTGGCTCGCGGATTGTGACCCATTTTGACGGCTCTAGGATTGTATCAAAGTTTAAGACATAAAATAATTTTAATTTTATTTCAAAATTTAGGAACTAAAATCATATTTAACTTAACATTGATTTTCATTTTAGAGTAATTAAATCAATTAGTTTTTTTCATGAAAGAAAAAGAATACTTTTTTTTACCGTTTGATTTGTTTTACTAAATACAAGTTATTTTAGTTATGAACATATTCTTGCGGAAGTTTAGAAACAATTTTTCATCATCAAAGTATGATTTTAATAAAAAAATTAATTATAAATATCAAATATAAAGATATAACTATTTCCAAATAGACTACAACTTACTAAAATAGGATGATTAAATTATTCAAGTTCTTTTTATAGTCATTTTATCATTTATAGATCACAAAATTATTTCTTAGATCTTTATCCTTCTTAGAGAATGTAGATGCTCTATTTATAGTGAACAACTTCTTAAAACAAAATCCTTAAAAAGTATAAAATTTTATAAGAATGTATTGTGTAATTAAAGGAACTTATTAAAAATCTATAAAAGAATATTTAGTGATACTACACAACATATATTCTAATATTTTTTTTTATTATATAAAGGTAGAAGTAAATAACATAACATCCAATCAAATATTGTATATGAATAACATAATATTGGATGACTATCTTACCTAGATAGTCCAAATATCTATGAAATAAGTTGCTATCTGTAAAAGAATTTTCAAAAATTTTTCTAAAAGATTTTGGTAAAACTTATGCAAGAATAGATTGGATAAGTAATATTTGTCTTTAATAGAAAGTAAAATAAATATTTTTTTTAGTGACTCACTCAATTTAAGTTACATTTAGCTATAATAATGGGTGAGACAAGTATAGGTTTAAGTATATTCATTTTTGTTCTTAAAGTAAGAAGTTATCTTATCCTCGATCCAATAGAATATGAAATTTGTGTCTCCTTGTATCTTTATTTATATTCTCTCTCGAACCATCCTAAATAGTAATTAAATAATTTTCTTAAAAAAAATAAAAATCACAACAAATAGAGCATGATATTATCAAGGATTCAATATCAAATTTCAAGGAACAAATCATAATTGCATAAATCTTACGTAATACATGACAAATAACAATTACATAAATTTCAAGTAACTATAGAAAAGAATAAACCATTACATATAATAAACTTGATGAAAAAAACAACATTTATTATTTTTATAAATGTTAACAAAGAAAGTATATTGAGAATTTGAGTGAACTTAGTGGATATTGAATCGGTTGAACTATGAACATGTAAAATGAGAAAAAGTTGTATAGAGAAAAAAAATATATATTTCAATGAAACAAAACTTAGAACTATAGAGAAAATATGATTTTTTTTTTATCTTACTAAATGAAGTAAGAGCTTACAAGATTGAATGAAGTTTGTTAGTTCAATAAAACTATAATCACACTTAAGAGCAAAGTTGCAGAATCTAATCTTAACATGCTTTATTTTATTGAGCTATCCATTTTACTTTGAAGTCATATATTACAATCAAATAACATCACTAGTTCCAATAAAAGTTGATAAATTTTTTTGTGAATACAACACTTAGTACTACAATTGAACCAATGCATTTGTTAGTGTAATTGCTTCCAACCCGAGAGGTCATTAATGCTCATAGAGGGTTGTTTGATGGTTTTCAAGTAGGTTCATAAAGGATTTTGTAAACATTTGAAAGTGTTTCCTTTATGCTAACAACTTTTGTTGTTAATCTCTTCTCATTTAGTGAATGACATTTTTTCTTTGTAATTATTTCTTTTATTCTAAAAACATCAAAGTGAACATGTAAACTCAAAAAAGGGATGTGTATAAGATATTCTGAGATAAACATGATAATTCATTCATGGGATATTCATTAACTATAGTGTGTGACCCCATCCTTTTTCTTTACTTTGAAGTCATCTCTCTTTTCTTTTCTCATCATATATGTTTTTTAATTTTCAACAATTGTGGTGTTTCCTTTTAGAGAGGTTGTGATTTTCCTACAAGAACCATTCATTTACACTTACAACAAAGACTACTTCGACTCACTAGAAAAAAGTAATTTTGAAGGAGTAGAAAATAAAACTCTTATAGAAATAATTAGCACCAACATAAATAATATTTTGCACCATAGATCAATTGACATTTTTCCTTCTCATGCGTCTTCCATTGCAATTGTCCCTGTTTACCTCAAATGTTGTTGTACTAAGAATGTCAAAAATAAGGAAGAGGTTGAGAATCAAATAATTAATTGCATTGTAATTAAATACCATCGAGAAGGACATATAGAAATGATGTCATCTCTTGTGTCCAAAGAGTTACATTGAACACATAATTCATTTTAGCATTATAAATTTCAAATTTCATATGAACCAGGAAAATGATGAAAAAGAAACATTTAAAATAACAAATTTTATATGATAATAAGTTTAAATTACTCTACCACGTCATTAAAATTTAATATTATTATCATATAAAAAAATAATTTAGTTTATACAACAAGTATGTAAAGATAAACTATAAAAAAAACATAAATAAATGAAAATTTACACAACAATGAAGTTAAAACTTGCATTTTCACTTTCCTTGTTATAAAAGAAGGCTTTGTAAAAAAAATCAATATTAACCAAATAAAATAATATTTATGTATCAATATACACTATTTTTATGCATAAAAAATTTATAATAATTTTTAATTTATCAAATACATCACATCATTCACTCTTTTTCACAAACTTTGATCTCATATATCTTCATTTCTCATCATTTTTCTCTTAATTCAAATTACTTCACTTTCATTTTCATTTTCTTTAAAATTCATATTTCCAAATTCATTATCTAAAAGAAACAAATACTTAAAATATTATAACTAAAGTGAGAAAATATAATAAAGAATAATAGTTTTGTTCATTAAAATAAGTATTAACAAAGTTTGTTTTGGTACAAGAAAAGAAAAAACTAATAGTCTTTGTACAAAAATTTCAATTATATTAGTTTGGATTAAACTCCATTAATGTTTGAGACACTTAAACACCTAATTGTCTTTAAATAATTACCACATTTGTTTATTCAAAAATAATAATGTTATAATATATAATTAGAATCTTTTTAATCTTTACTTATTACTTTGTAAATCTAAATCTTTTATTAATTTTTTCAAAGTTAGTTGCATATTAGTATTTTTTTTTAATAAACACATGTTACAACTATTAAAAATCAAATACATGTTTAATTATATTAAGTTAATTCAAACAAAAATAACAAAAGTAAAAGCTATTTTTATTGAAGTAAAAACAAAAGAATGTTAAACTTAGATTTTGTTTTAGATAATAACGATTAAATAAAAAGTATCTATTAATTCATTTTAACCCATTAAAAATCTAATTCAGTGCAATCTATTTAATAACTATTAATTAATAAGTTTTAGGGTAAAAGTTAAATTCATTGATAAAAATTAATATGTGACAAAAATATTTTGAAGAAAATTTAAAATAAAAAATTTGAAAAAAAGAAATTTATTAAGAAAAATAAAATTTGAGTAGCGAGTGAAGACTGTAGAGAGAAGAGATCTCGTAATAAGGTAAGAATTTATAAACAGGGAAATCTCACTTTATGAGGTAATGTCAATGGTTAAATTAAAGCTGACATTGCATTGTCTGCCTCCATACACAATTCTATCTCTCACTTTCACCACTTTCAATTTTTTTCACATGAAATTCTCTTTCTTCAAATGGGAATCTGTATACGGCTCATTATAGGGTTCTAATATTTTCAATCTCTCTTTACCCTCATTTTGAAAGTCTTATAATATATAAATTTTTACAAATATTGATTTTGTAAAACTAAATTAAACTTAAATTTTATTTTTTAATATAATATCAAAACTTAATTGATTAAAAACATGTGAATTATAGAAAGAATCCTGATATTTTGATAATTTTTTTTAAAAAATTTCATAACAACATATATGTCATTATTATTTTGTTTAAATTTATGTTTAAAAAAATAATTAAAAAAGACAAATCATAAACTATCACGTTTTAAAAAAATTATCAAAAAATAGTTGTTAATAAAAATTCTCATGAAAAATATCATAATTGTAAGTAATGAACCCATCACCCTTTTGTTACATAACTTTGATATTTAATTTGAAAATTTAAAGAATTAAAAGGATAAAATTTAACAAAAAAAGATTAATATGTTTTGATAATTGTAAAAAAAAAAAAAAGGGTTAAATATGTTTTTAGTCCCTAGGGTGATTTTGGTTTTAGTCTATTTTTAAACTAAGGTACAATTTAGTCCTTCAATCTTAGAAAACTCTGGTTTTAGTCATTTTACCAAATTTTTTTAACTTTATTTGTTGTTTCAAGCACGTTTCCTTATAGCATTTGGATTGTTTACACTGTTTGACACATTTTTGCTTCAATGTTAATTGAGAAACGTGCTTGAAACAAAAAATAAAATTAAAAAAATTTAATAAAAAAGACTAAAATCAGAATTTTCTAAAGTTAAAAGATTAAATTGTACCTTAATTTAAAAATAAATTAAAACTAAGATCATCGAAACTAAAAACATATTTAACCCGAATAAAATTTAGCAAAATAATAGTTTTGGCGATAATTAGTGAAAAAGTAAGAGAGATTAGTGGAATGGAAGAATGGATTGGGAGACATGGGAAGCAGTGGCAGTGAGGTGAAAGTTGAGTGGACCACTCTCATTTTCTTTTATGTTTTGTCTTAACCTAGAAGCACAGGCGGGGACCACCAAACAGTTCCGCGTGACCTTTGTCTCCTTTTCTGTTTTTCTCTTTCATCTAAGAAATAGGTTGAGCCGCCGGCACCTCTTATCTTCCATCCTTCTCTGTTCACTACTATTCATCTTCATTCACTGTCTTCTGTTATGTTCTGTGTCTTCTGTCTTCTGTCTTCTGTTCTGTTCTGTTCTGTTACAGCCCCACCACCTTCTACCTCGCAACCTCATTCATTCACCTTAGGCCCGCACTCCTAAATCTTCTGTGGTACTATGTTGTGGTCCATGAAACCTCCTTAGGACACGTGTCGTTCCTGGGTGCTCACGTCCTTTTCGGGTTGGGTAGTGCCCAGCCCACACTACTCCTACTCCTCTCATACGTCCTTTTGGGGTTTGGGTCCGCCCAGAATAATGCTCTATCTTTTTCCTTTTTTTTTTTACAACAAAAATATTAATAACACATCATCAAATCGAATCTTTCGTTCTTAAATAAAGTAAAAGTAAAAAAAAAAAAATACACCATAAAAATTGAAAAATATATTATTTTCGATCAAATAAATCTCCAAATCTTATTCTTTCAAAGTTTTATTATTTTCATTTAGATTTAAAAAGAAATAAAAATAAAACACATGGTTATATTTTATTTATTTCTACACTGTACTTAGTCATCTTCGCAGGAAAAATTAAATAGATGATTTACCAAATAACATAGCATTGGGGTCTTTCCATTGTGTTTGAGTGATGTAATAAAGTATAAAAAATTTGTATATAATTTGATAGACACGATTTCCGTATAATAAAATAGTCTCATACGTAAATGTATTTTTAAACAAATTATATATATTAATTATTAAAATACTCTTTAAACATAAATTTGTAAAACACGAAGTCATGGCAAAAGATGAATAACTTCTCATAAAATGTTTTTATAGATGAAACAAATTTACAATCAAAACATTAATAATATTGATTGTTGGTGACATTTAAAACTCCTTTTCACCTATTGTTTTGAAATTACTGTTTCTTAAAACATAATAAATGTGACATTTTCAACAACAATCTGAATAGGCATTGTATAAATAACTTATGATAATGATTATATATAGAACTATAATTATTATCACACGCTCACATTCCATTTAAATTTATGTTATTCCATAAAAACATGTGCCATCATAAATACAAATCCTAGATTCGGTATTAATGCATTCAACAAATAATCAATACAATCAAAATATATTTAAAAACTATACAAAGTACAACATCATAGTGTAAACTAAACTTAAAAAATTATCAAAACAAAAATGATAGAGAAGCAACAAGTACGAAAAGAAAACTAGTGGTAACAACACAATCAATAAAACTTTTCACAAACAATAATAAAAATAATAAGGACAATGAATAGTGACACAATTTTACTGTGATAGAAGTGAAAGATGACCAACAAGAAAGAAGGATGGGGAAGGAGAAGAGAAAATAAAGAAATAAAAACAAATCCTTAAGTAAAAAATATTTAATTTAATTACATTTTAGATAATATAAAATTGTTATAATGATATACTTCATTTATGAATATGTGTAATAATGAACTTATAATAACCACTATCATATAGTAGACATAATAATGGTTAAATTGTTTTTGCCGTATAATATATACAACTTCTATTAAAAAAAAATCATTATTATATATTTAATATTAATTAAAAAATAACCATTTATCAGTTTTTTTGTAACAATCATTTTATAATTGTTGTTGTGTGATATCACTAAATAATATTTTTCAATTAGTGATTAGAAAAATTAAAATCACAAAAAGTTAATAAATACTACTTCTTCCGTAATCTTAATTTAGAGACTATTATTATTGGAAACAATCAAAATAAATGCTAATTATTAGAGTTTAAAGCTAATTTATGCATATCATATTTTTTTATAAAAGAATCACGATAATCAAGCTAATATAACATATTATATTTGAAGTGTTAGTTATATTGAAGTTTTACCATAATAATATTTGTATAAAATGTTGATATACAGTGTTAAGTGAAAAAGAAGAAAATTGTAATTTTACAACAGCACTAAAATATCTAAATTTTGTCTGTTTATACCAGAAAGAGAGAACATGGAAATGAATTTGGTAAAAAGAGATATTTTCCTTCCACTCTAGAAAGAAAGAACAAGAAAAACTAAATTATTTTAAAGCATCTTCATTTATTATTTTTCCATTTTGTTTATCTGTAATACAGTGCATAGAAGAATATAGATAGAGTGAAAAAGTAAGTTGTGAGTTCCCAATAATCTGTCGTATAAAGGGTTCTCTGCTGTGGTTTCCTGTACCTATAATTCTTAGATTGCTTACTATTTTCCAATCTCGCGCCAATCCCTACGATGCACCTACCATCACCTATTTTCCACCCTATTCTGTTCTCTCTATTTATTTATTTATTTATTTATTATATTATTAGGATTTAGGACTCAAAAGTCGGCACCTTTGGATTATAATAATTTCCCATCAAACAGTAAAACTGATATTTTTAAACATATCTTTGCCTATCAGAAACACGTCGACAAACTACTGTGTCCTCTCTCCCAACCATTTCCTAACACCAAACATTACTTAAAACTACAAATAGGATTATTCTATTACCATAATCAAACAAAATTAATATAATTATAATTATAATTATTGGGAGTTATTAGCTGCCTCCAACATCATTCATCAAACCTTGTCTTATTACACCAAAATCTCCAATAAGGTGGCACCACAAATCGCTCCACGTTATCACCAATCCCACCCTCCATCCTCTCCCTCGATCTTCGTGTCAACACTTCCAAAAGTCTTCCTTCCTCTTCACCAAATCCCTTCTTCTTCTTCTTCTTCTTCTAACTACTCCCTCCGATGCTTCAAGCTCCGTTTTAAGTCTCATCAAACCCAATTGAATGTGCTGCCACACTCAAAGACAACACAAGATTAATCAATCGGGTATCTAAATAATGGCTTTTCACGACCATATGGCGCACGAAATCACGTTTCAGCCCTTCACGGAGGAGCAGCAGATGGGTCAGGGCAGAGACATGCAGCGCCTGCTGCCGCTCTCTGCCGGAGCACCCACGTGGCTCAACGGCAGCAACGCGGCCACGCTTCGGCAGCAGAATTTTCTCCACCTGCAACCGGAGTCGGCGACGGCGCAGCCTAACGACGACGTTCGAGGTGGCATAGATCGGAACCGGACGGAGAGCAACTCGGAACCGGATGATTTGGCGGAATACAAAGCAGACATTCTGGGACACCCTCTTTACGATCAACTCCTATCGGCTCACGTCTCGTGTCTGAGGATCGCCACGCCCGTTGACCAGCTTCCACGGATCGACGCGCAGCTTCAGCAGTCGCAGCGCGTTGTTGACAAGTACTCTGGCCTCGGAAACGGCGTCGTGGATGACAAAGAGCTTGATCAATTCATGGTTAATTTGCTTCCTCTCTCTCTCTCTCTCTCTCTCTCTCTCTCTCTCTAAACCTATCATTATTTTTGCTTGGTTACTATAGCTTAATCATATTCAACTATCAACCCTACTCTATGATTAAGGTTGTTGTTTTCTGTTCCGGTACGCTAATCCACTTTCCAATGAGTTTGATGATTTGATACAAGACCGTCTTTGTTTTCTTTCGGTTGTTGTTTCTTTCTTTTCCAAACTGAGCTGCTTTTCGGTTGTGTGAATTTGTGATGCTTTGGCTAATGTCATTCAGCAAGCATTCTATACCACTTTAATGATTATATTATTTTTTAATGGTTTGATGTAATGAATTTAGTAATATCTTTCATGAGGGTACTGTATTTTAATCTTCAACTTGAGTGCATTAATCATCCTGTGCTTATTTTAGTTCTTTTTTATCTCTTTATTTATCGAATAACGTGTTTTTTTTGTTCATGAAGTTTATCTTTGACTACAAATGCCCTTTCTTAAATGGCGGAAGTAAGACAGTTCCTTTGTGTTTTATTTTTACTGTTCATTCGGCTAAGCCTAGAGGACCTTCCTGTCCTGATTTTCCGGAATTTGTTGTCTGCAGTTTGAAAAACAAATAAAAGAAAGGGTAATGTATGTCTATTACGGTAAAACAGTGACCCGATAGTAGGTGCAGAATTCACGAAATGGACAAAAAGAAAACAAGAGAGAGAGAGAGAAAAAGTAACATTTCTTCTACACATTGGACGGTTGTACTAGTAGTGAGAGTAAATGAATGTTATTTGTTTTGGTGTAATGTAATAAAAGAGATTAAAGGGTGCATGGTCGTGTTCCCTTGAATTCAAGGTGTGGTTTTTATCTTCTAGAATCTTAATCTTCCCTCTTCTTACTTCAACATGTTTTACACTTGTTAATTCTTTCTGGCTGAATACTTAATGTGGTGGTTACGAATTCTTAAATTCTAGTAGCATAGGTTGTCACATAGCAACTGGAAGAAGAAGCTCTCACCATGTTTTGTCGACCCTTTCCCTCTCATATACGTTATCTGTTTGCCAACTGCAAAATAATGAAGTCATGGGACCTAATTCGTTATTATAGTTGTCTTCCAGTGAATTCTATTTATTATTCACGCACTCTACTTCATTCATTTTCAGCCTTCAATATTCAAACTTCATAATCACTTCACACTAGACAAGCACAGATCATGAACAATTTCAGTACTAAAATCTTTTCAATATTTAATTAATGCCTATGCATTGACCGAGACATATTCATTATGTACCTTATTAGTACTCTAACCAGTTCTTTACAAAACAAAAACAAACAGAAAAAAAAAAGAAAATTGAATTTTTGAATTAACATATTCCATTTCCCTTCTTCTTAATGTTTTGTTTGGGATATTTTTAATTAGTTCCCATGATTGAGTTCAGTTTTCAGGAAGTGTTCTTGTGCTTGTTTCAAGCTTCTTTACAAGTTTTGGTCTTGTTTTTGTTGTAGACGCATTATGTTATACTGCTCTGTGCTTTCAAAGAACAACTGCAACAACATGTCCGTGTTCATGCCATGGAAGCTGTCATGGCTTGTTGGGAGCTTGAGCAATCTCTACAAACCTTGACTGGTAAGTTTCAACTATCATACAAATCTTTGTTTGAATCCTCCATGTTAGTTTTTGTGCTTTTTAAATTGTTATACCCTCTTTGTTTGTATCAGGGAATAGGAAAGAGGAACAGTAAAAGTATAATTTACAGGCTTATTTTTAGCAATTAGTTTTCTCAAAAGGGAAGGGTGGTCTATTTCACTAAGACAAAAACATGATGCTATTCCATGTATAAAAGTTGAGTGAATAAATTAAATCCATAAAAGGAAGAAAGAAGTTCGGTGAACATATTTTTATAAATAAAAGTCTGTCATCATATTTAGTAAAAGTATAAATGTAATGGACATAAGGAGTAAAAACATATTTTTTTGAATATATTTCTAGTTCCAACTTATGTTTAATATTTTCTGAAACATTATTATTTATATTACGTACTGCGACACCCAATATTAGACAATTTATTTAAGGCAATATTAAACAAAATTATTAAATGAACGACATTTCATTGTGGGAAATGAGATGTCAACCTAAAACATAAACAATATTCATCAGAATATCTCATCCTTAACAATATGTAACGTATCTTTCGCCATACTGAGGTTGTTGATTCTTTTTTAGGAAATGAAGTCAAGTGCTTCAAAAGGAATCAAATTGCGAGTCCAGAACAATATTGGCTTTGGATTTTTAGTTAAAAAAGAAAACTTTTCCAGCTTTCCATTTCGAACCACTTTACTCCATTTTTTATACCAGTTTTTTGGGCTCGGTTTTCTACAATAAATATACCACTCTCGTGTCTGATTCCCTGTGGAACTGCTCTGACCAGTTAGTCCAGTCCCATCTTTTTAGCAACCAGGTTTTTAGAGTAACAATGCTGCATGCCAAAAATATTACATTATTTCTACTTTTTATTTGCTTGATTAGAAAAAAAAAACATGTTAAAATGTTAAATGATGTGATCCATTAAAAAAATAATAAATTTTTCGCTAATATACTATTTCTTATCCTTCTATGGTTTTAAATTTCTAAACCAGACACATTAAGACTTAAAAAGTACAAGGGTTTTCCTGCATGCTATGGAGAGGACCAAGCATGCATGGCATGAATCTGGTGGGGTGCTATCAGAATTTATGATTTCTGATTTCGTCTTTTTGCAAACTTATAGAAAGAAAAGTATGGAAAGCATATATAGAACGTTGATCCATGCATAGAAAATAGATATGGAAGATTTAAAATGAAGGTATGTATGGTGCATGAACAGGTGTATCTCCCGGAGAAGGAACGGGTGCAACGATGTCAGACGATGAAGAAGACCAGGCTGAGAGTAATGCCAACTTATACGAAGGAAGCATGGATGGTGCTGATAGTCTCAGCTTTGGACCTCTTGTTCCCACAGAAACTGAAAGATCTTTGATGGAACGTGTTAGGCAGGAGTTGAAGCATGAGCTAAAACAGGTACTATATGATTCATGATTCCATGATTTCACCAATTACCATATATACCAGACTTTATTATCATTGTTTTGCATAACTTGTTGGTCTCGACCAGGGTTACAAGGAGAAGATTGTCGACATAAGAGAAGAAATTCTACGAAAGAGAAGAGCGGGGAAGCTCCCAGGTGACACCACTTCCCTTTTAAAAGCTTGGTGGCAGTCACATTCCAAATGGCCATATCCAACAGTAAGTCACCAATCATTGCTTGCACTGAAGAATGTGTATTTGAAAAAGCATGTAGAGAATTATATTACTCCATTGGTGTCAAGTCATATATATATATATATATATATATATATATATATATATATATATATATATATATATATATATATATATATATATATATGTGGACCATCTTATTTATAGTTTTTTGTGGCAATGACGATGAGGAGATAAGATAACTAGGCTGAGTGGAAGAGGATAAGATTATTATTGGAATTAAGTATAAGGATTAATGTTTGTTGATATTGTTGGGGTTTTGTCTGATCGATGATTGGTGATTTGTTTCAGGAAGAAGACAAGGCAAGGTTGGTGCAGGAAACAGGCTTGCAACTAAAGCAGATAAACAACTGGTTCATAAATCAAAGGAAAAGGAATTGGCATACGAATCCTTCGTCTTCTAGTGGCTCCAAAAGCAAACGCAAGAGGTCAGTTTGTAGTTTATTAGCCTCTTTTGTATCCACCACCACATCATGCATTAATTATAATTCAAATCAATTATCTTGTGCTTGGATAACACACAAGAATAAACTCTACCCCACAAATTTCAATTCATTATTTCTCATACAACAATGGTACTTTTGACATCATTTTGTTTTTTTTTTTTTTACTTCTATTTGATCTTATAAAGAATTGTCAAATAGTAATAACCGTTGTTAAATAACCTTTGTCTAATGAAACTTTGGCAAACATATCCCAACCTTTTTCTAATGAAACACGGCAGTTTATAATCTGATGGTTTTAGGATTGTTTCTTCATAGGAAGTTTCATTAGAAAAAACTAATGTAAACATAGATTTGGGAGCTTAATGTTATTTTTGTTTGGGCAGTAGTGGTGCAGGTGAAACAAGTAACCAGAGCTTCATGTGAATGGACGTTTGGCTATTCTTCATTTTATGCAACTGACGGGAGCTAATTACAGGGAAAAACATGAAACTGAAATGTTGGAATATGGATGATAAAGCATAGTTTGTAATACCAACATGTATTTGGGAATTACTTGGTTGGTTCGGTTGCAGAAAAACCTAGTATTGTTGTATATGAGGCTGCTGAGTTGATGCCTGATATTGTTGCTGCCATTATCTATTCGGTTCAATGGGTATCTTTGAATGCATGCTGATACGTATTATTTGTAATGTATTTACCTCACTTCAGAGTTCTTTCTTTTTTTATTTCCTTTTTTGCCTTTTAATAAAAAGCTAAGAATTCTTGAATATGCTCCTAATCTCTTTGATTTTGTTTTTATACCAATCTCGTGCAATGTATCCATTATTGAAAATCAGTTTTATATATAAAAGTGTCTCTTTTATATATATATAGTAACGATATAATGACATTTTTACATTCATTTTGACACATAGGTAAAATGGTCATAAAAAAATATTTTTTGTATTATTTAAAAGAAAAATAGTAAAAAATAAGAATAATATTAAATTAATATAAAAAATTTAGGTATATTAAAGAATAACACTTAAAATATTTATATATATTTTTTGTTTGTTTAAAATCATATGTATATTTTTCTGTGAAAATATTCAAAATATCTGAATGTGAACTCTTGTGAGTTGTTTTTGTTTAGGTTGTAAATGTGTGTCATTTTTGAATTAGATAAATATTTTTTTCAATGGTTTTATAAGTTTGATGGAAATTAATCAATAATTTTGGTATTTAATATATAGGTCATTGTTATAAGGATTAAATATTATTCGTGATTATCAAAATTTTATTGTCTTATTAAAAATATGAGTAAGTTTGAACCATTTTTTTTGGTCTGTTTCGTAATTTTAATTTTTAAAGTGAAATAAAAATTAATTACCTAATTAGAAAAAAAATGACGGTAAAGAATGCGGTTAAGTTAAAAACAATGTAAAACCAACATATACCAAGATTTGCTCAAATTGTGAATTATAAATAAAAATAAATTCCATAAGCATAAACACTATATAACTAATTTGTGGAGTTGAAAAAGAGGGCATGAAGGTAAATCATCGAAAGTTGTAAAATGATTCATGAAGGTTCAGTGTCTAAGTCTAAATTTCGAAGTAACAGGATTTAAAAGAAAGATAAATAAAATTAAAGGAATTAAGAATTGTAATATGTAATTTGTAAATTAGAAGATAAAGAAGACAATTGAAAAAACAAAATGAAGAATTAAAGTAATGAGAGTATGCACATTAAATGTCATTTAATAATACACAGAACACCTGAGAAAGTAGAATACAATATTTCATTTAAAACTTAGGAAACTTTGAACTAAATTAAAGGTACAACATTCTGAATCTGTTTATGTAATAATAACTCAAGAAAACATGATTTTCATGGATTTGTGGAAACCTTAATAAACTATTTCTCTGATGGTCGTGTCGTGTGTAGATGTTTTTAGTACTTTTAGAAACCAAGAGAAACATCCTCGTTAGTCTGTGGTACAACATGACTTGTGTTTAGTTAACTTGATAATGTATAACTTTAGTTAAGTTGTCATTCCTAGCCATAATCACATAAAGAAATATTGATAAAAGTTCGTTATCAAAGAAAGGGTATAACAAGTATGGATAACAAAAATACTCCTTACACACCAATATTTGAAACTAAAATCTATAATGGTACTACATGAATATCTTTAATGGATATTCGTAAGTAATGAATAAAGTGATTTAATTACTCACTTGCTGATGAAATGGATAAAAGGATCACAATATCCAACCTGGAATTTACTAATTATTGTTTGTAGATTTTTTTAATATTTTTGTAACTTAAGTGAAAAAAATTATCGATGAAAATAATTATTTATAACTTAATTTTATATATGTACATTTTTTCATATTTTATGCTTTTGGTTGATTTCTTTGGTTTTTGGTATTAATCTTTATGAATCTTGATGTTGTTGGTGAGTATAATGATTTGTGTATGTATGACAATTTAGATAGATTGGTGCTGGTTTGATTATTCAGAGAATTTCAAGAAGAAATTGTCTTAACAATTATTTGGTGTATGCTTTAATATATGAGAATTCTGAAAGTAGGTATCTTGATATTCTAACAACTATTCAATTCATATAGAGATTAATAGTGTAGAGGGAGAGAATGACATGAGGTCTTTCCTTAGACTTTTGATTTATGAATAAAAAGATTAACCTTGTGTGTATTATATTGATAACCCTTATGTTTAAGACTTTTGCAGAGTATAAATATTATTAAGAGTGCATACCTACATTGAATACATATATCAAAACATGCATATGAATAATTGAGTCTAGAGTTAATTGTATGTATGCTTTCATGGTTGTAGTATGTTATACATGTTGAACTATGACATAATTTATATTGTTTTACGAATTTCCTTTAAACATAACTTACCCTTTCTTTCTTTTCTCTCCTATGTTGTTTATCTTTTCCGCAATGATCACCTATTGGTGTAAATAAAAAACATGTTAGATGTCAATATGCCTATGGTAGAGATTGAGGTTGCTACTAAATAAATCTTTATGTTTTTCTCATCTAGTTTTTGGTAGAGCTTGATCTTGTCTTTAGAGGATAATTTATGTTGTTATCCATCTCTTATGAATTATTATAATATTTTGTTTACTAGTTTATATTATTAGATGAGATGCTACATTACCTACCTAAAATTTTAACTTACAATTTTCATAGAACATACTTATTCATATATATTATTCTATATATGTAAATGATTTCATAATTTCTTTATTTCAATTTTATTTATTTGAAAATTAATTTTTTAATATATTTAACTATTTAAATTGTAGTTTCTTTTTTATTTGATTTTTATATAAAATTACTATTAATCGATAACCATTATTAATAGAGATTGAATTTCGTAATTACTTTTTATATATTTTTATTTCGGGTGTTGCTCCCTCCACCTCCCCAAGTAGGTTTTGTACCTCCCCACTATTTTAATTTATTTCAAAAATATTTTACACTTCTCCACTATTTTCTTTTATTCCAAAAATACCCTACACCTCCCCACTATCCTTAACAATGTTTGTTTCTCTTTCTCTCTCTACATTAATAGAGCATTTACATGGCTCATTAATGGAGCATTTACATCACTCAAATTTGTTTTAAATTTATAGAAAAAATGTTTTTATATATATATATATATATATATATATATATGTGTGTGTGTGTGTGTGTGTGTGTGTGTTTTACATATAATATCTATAATTTTTAACATTATATTATGTTTTAACTCATCGACATGTTTGACTCAAATAACTTGCATAAAATATTTAATTCATTAGATAAATAATATAAAAATATTATTAAATACTTAAAATATATAAAAAAAAAATTATTTGAATATTTTTATATTATTTATCTAATAAATTAAATCTGTGAGTTAAAACATAATATAATGTTAAAAATTATAAATATTATATTAAAAAAAACACACATATATAAACATTTTTCTAGAAATTTAGAACAAAATTTTATTATTTATTAAGTAATTTGAAAAGAAAAAAATATATTCAACATCAAAAATAAGATTGAGTCATGTAAATGCTCCATTAATGAGGCATGTAAATGCTCCATTAATGTAGAGAGAGAAAGAGAAACATTATTAGGGATAGTGGGGGAGGTGTAGGGTATTTTTGGAATAAAAGAAAATAGTGGGGAGATGTAAAATATTTTTGAAATAAATTAAAGGTTTAATAGGTTCGAAGGTCCCTATTTGTGTGAATTTTGTTCTAATTGGGTCCTTTTATTTTAAAAGTGTTCAATTGAGTCCCTAATTTGATAAAATTGATTCAATAATATCCTGAGTTGTGATGTAATATGCTGAGTTGGCATTGAAAAAGTTCATGGTAGAGTAAAAATTGATTATGTGGATTTTTTTATGGTAGATTTATTTTAAGTTTTAAATAAAATCTCTCTTACCTCTCTCACTCTCTCGCGTCATGAGATCTATTTT
The DNA here is from genome assembly GCF_000741045.1 of Vigna radiata var. radiata. Taxonomy (NCBI): domain Eukaryota; kingdom Viridiplantae; phylum Streptophyta; class Magnoliopsida; order Fabales; family Fabaceae; genus Vigna; species Vigna radiata. The sequence goes on from NC_028355.1 coordinate 4,168,474, forward strand.
ATTTTAAAAGTGTTCAATTGAGTCCCTAATTTGATAAAATTGCTTCTCACCAAAGAGAAGGGTTTTTGGCTTCTCACCGAACACATGAAAATGGGTGAAAAATAGACCTGTGTCCAAAAATAGTGATTGGCTTCTCACCGAAGAGAATGGTACTGGAGTCCTTAACGGTGACGTTGTGATGCTTCCAGTGTCCATGAACACTGTCGTATTTAAACATGTATCTTTACAAACGCAAACAAATAAATATCAAAAAGAACCCAGAAACGAAAATGTCAAAAATAAATAAAACAATAAATAAATAAGATGTTGAACTGATCTGAAGGAAGAGAAGGGAGAATAGAGGATGAAGATGGTGTACCGTTGATTCCGATCTTGACCTTGCCTGATCCACGCAATTCATCAACACTACTAGAACCCCGTTCTTCGATACATCCTTCACACAATTCATCTGTTCATCTTGATCTGCGTGAATGCTCGAGTAGGCGGTCGAAGCATGAGCTGAGGAGGAACTCCGACATGGTGGGTGGGACCAGACGCTGGCCAATGCCATCGCCGTTATCGTGAAAGAGCTCAAAGGTGCATCGCCATCGACTGTTGCCAGTTTATTTTATTTTAAACCTTTTTTTAAACTTAAAATCAAATAAATCCACGTCATGAACTCTTATATTGCCACGCGATTATTAGATGTTACCTCAGCATGTCACAAGGCAGATATTTAACACCCTTTACAATATTTAATGGCAAAAGTGTTATTGATTCAATTTTACATAAATAGGGATTCAATTGAACACTTTTAAAATAGAAGGACCCAATTGGAACAAATCTTCAAAAATAAGGATCTTCAAACTTATTAAACTTAAATTAAAATAGTGGAGAAGTACAGAACCTACTTGGGAAAGTGGAGGGAGCAACACCCTTTTATTTCTTTTACTTTTAGTATTCTAACTAACTCTTTATATCTAAATAAAGTATAACATTTGTATAGTTTATTTTTTAATTTTAAAATGTGATTTAAGATAAAATAAGAATATAAAATATATACGTTGAGTAGAAAATTATTTTATATAATATTTTAATAAATAATAATTAATTAAAATTTAAATGTTTCATAACTATTTTCATATACATATTTTTTTATAATCGTTTTATTTTGATACAATATTTCAAACACTATTATACAATTTAACACTATAAAAATTAATAACAAATAATATTATGTACATAGTTTATACAACTTCAATATACGTTTTAGTAACATTTTTTTAATTGATTATTATAGTAATTAATTTTTTACCATCATAAGAAAGATATATACAGGTGCATATACCTTTGTTTTCATTAGTAATAATTTTTATTGAATAAGAAAATAAAAAAACAATTAATACTAGTTTATAGTGAATTGTATTATTTAAAAAAGTTTAAATAATGTTTCTCTCTAATGAGTTCTTTATAAAGAAAAAAGACATGCTAATTATTATGCTAGCTAATCTGTGTTATACTTTTAAGCAGTGTCATTTCGGAAAAGATTTGTTGAGAGGCGTAATTTCCATATGGCTTTGTACAACATAACATAGCATGAGTTAAGATTTGTTCTCAGCGTCTTTGATTGGAAAGATTGAATGAGGAAAATTGAGCAAGAGCAAAAGGGAAAACAGTTTGAAGAAAAAGAATGATCTTTACAGAATGAGTGATTGATGAATCTAGCGATTAAAAACACTAAAAAGTTAAGCAATAAAATGTTGAGAAAGAAATCATTGTTCGGTTTGGCGACGAGCAGAAGGGAAAGGAGCAGTAAATCTAGCTGAGAAAGTGGGAGGCATGTCATCATCTTCACTCTGAGCCCCACTATTGAAGTTCAGAGCATAGCTGTGTTCGTCATACTGAAATCTGTTCTTCTGCTGCTTCTTCCCATACCCGCTTAGCTTTCTAATGAATGTTTTCCACTTGGGACCTGCAATCACTTCTGTAAACTCCTTAATATTCCTCAACTTGCAACTCACCCACGAATCACCCTTTTTATCTTCTTCTTCACGACCTCCTCTGCACCACCCAAAACCCCGAAAACATCCATACTCACATCCACTGGGCTCCTGCTCCTCGTACAAATCTTCCTTCTGTTCCACTGCCTCAACCAATGGCCTCCCCTCCGAACCAGCCATATTTTCAGAGAATGAAGGAGCTGACGGACTTTAATTATGTAGATAGCTTCAACACAGAAATGATGATTATAAAGAATCGGACGAGGTGAAAAGGAGAAAATTGAAGATAGAGTACAGCTGTCTTGAACATCTCCAACTAAAAAATATTAATAAAAAAAGGAAACACAATTGTGTGAACCGGAATCGCCAGGGACGGTTTCAGCCGATGCTTGGCAATTGGCATGTCCGTCACTCAAGACACAATAATAGAATTAAATACTAGAAAAGGAAAAGCAAATGGTATTATAATATATGACTTCAATTTCATGTGCCCCACAACACCACACCTAACGGAAAGGATATAGCCAACCCAACGGTACGCTGTGCCCAGCTGTTGGTGGCTCCCACGTCCATTCATAGAGTAGTGGTAGCAAAGAAATTTAGTTGTCGAGGCATCCACTTCACAAATAGTTGGAGAAAAGAAAAGGTCCTAGGTCAACACATACAATAACACACCACTATTAAGGATCAGTAATCACTTCAAATTCTTCCTTTCTATCAAAATCAAAACAGTAACCGTAACAACATTACTGTTAAGTGCTTTTCTACTCTTTACAATGTCCATCTTTACAACCACTATAATTTTTTTTTTTAAAAAAATATATCAATATCTTTCTTTCTTTTTCTGTTTTAACCAGTACGACCCATGATATTCACTGAGTTTTGGGTGTAATACAAGAATATGTAGCAGTGCTAAAAGGACCGACAACTATTAACCTTACCTTACCGTCTGACAATTGCAAACTGTTTCTATTGTATATATTCAACAAAGGATTGATCCACGGAATCGACGAAAAACACAAATCAGATCCAAAACAGGAATTAAGCACACTGCACTTGTTGGAAATTATTTCTGTGCTTGACTCAGAGATGAGGCGGGTTGCTGCTGTTGATTTTGTCCTTTCGGAGAAATCTTGGTTGCCATGGAACGTAATCCATTGGCAATCTCAGTGAAGGAAGGTCTTTCTGATGGTTCGGATGACCAGCACATCTCCATTAGCAGTCTCCATTCTGGATCGCAAGATTCTGGAACTGGAGGTCTTAAAGTGTTGTTTACTATACCACCTGAATTATGTTTGGAAAACCAAAATCTCAATATAACCAAAATCTAGTGAATAAAAGGCTACGTATGGATTCAACATTTGGACTAAACTACCTATAATGGCCCCATAGTGCAAATCAGCATACGGCTCTTCTCCCGTGAGCAGTTCCCACATAACAATACCAAACGAAAACACATCAACCTAGAACGATAAATATGAGAAGCAAAACTGTTTATAGCATATGATAAAATAAGAAGGAAGCATAAAAATAAACCAATGTTTCTAACAAGTTAAAGCACAAAATAAACCTTCTCTGATACAAGACTACTGCTCCCATTCAGCAGTTCTGGGGCCATCCAAGGTAGAGTTCCTCTAACTCCGCCGGATATTAAAGTCTGGCATTTCACTTTGGACAGACCCAAATCACCAACCTAAAATAAAAGTCAGAAGGGTCGATAACTGGGATACAAAATGTATGAGCCTATTTGCATCGACATTTTTAAGAGGGAATCACCTTTACTTCTAAACAATCACTTCAATAATTTTTGTGGGTTTGTTTAAGCTTTCGAAGAAGAAAAAATAATCTATAGGAAACAAATTTGTGTTTATTTTGAGTAGTTAATTTGAATAGATTTGAAAAACAATGTTCAAATTATAACCACCTTTTAAAATAAAGTGTCTTCTATAAGAGAAAAAAAAAATACACTAATAATGTAAAATATACTTACACCCTCATTGCATACCATTAAACTCTTCGTAAAAAAAAAAACACTATTTTTCCCTCATATAAATCTCTAAAAAATAAATCACTATTTTATGCAATCTTAACAAACAGGGCCATGTATTAGAGTGCTCTATGCTGAGTAGTGCCGCGTGCACCAAGAAAGCACACAACATTACTCCGTTAAGAAAAATTCTGATAGAAAAAAACGTTGCAGTTGTGAAGCTAATTATAAATCATTAAAAAACCTGAATCCAAGGAAATTGGTCCTCAAATTATTCACTTCCTTATTTACAATATATTGTAATGCATCTCTAGTTTGAATAAATACAGAACAAGATTTCAAATATGACCACATAAGAATAAAATGTTTCAACCTTGCATATCGGACGATGTGGATCTCGGAGATTCACGAGCAAGTTGTCACTTTTCAAGTCAAAGTGTACTATATTTTTTCCATGCAAGTACTCCATGCCAAAGGCCACATCCATCGCAATCAACAGCCGCTTGCGCTTGTCAAGATTCCTGATATTATCACATAAATCAAACAATTAATTATTATAGCAACCAGAGGGACAAAGTAGAAAAGAAACTGAACGTTGTTTTAAGATAGCTCACTACAACCTCACAGAACACCGATCACTAATGAAACAGTAAGAAATACTGAAAAATAAAGACGAACAGGAGCAGAGTGCTCCATACAAGATGGATACGTAAGTAAAGGAAAAAACATTGACACTCCAACTGAGTACGTCCTCTGCTCAAAACCAAACCTCCCAATACCAAGACACAAACCCCCAACCCCCAACCCCCAACCCCGTACCCCTAAACCCGGAACCCCGAACCCGAAACCCCAACCCCCAACCCCCACCCCCTTTCATTTGGTTAACCTTCTCCAAATACTCATGATTCCCAGACTTCAATCCATCACACTCTCTCCTTGTCACGAAAAACCTGGCAGTTCTGTTACTAAACACCCTTAACCTGATTTGGGCCTGTCTCCGTGGCCCATTCCCAAGTCCATCTTTTTACCTCTCCTTCAATAAACATTTACTATGGCCTATCAATTTACTGTTAAGAACACAGTTATGCATTAAATCAGACTAATGCAAATCAATCAACAGATGGTTTTGTGAGCATGCACCTTGGGACATGCACATATACAAAGACATTACAAGTACCTCCCATTCTTCTGCAACGCATTTCTTAGAGAACCATTTACCATATACTCCGTCACTGTTGCCACAGAACCTCCGGGGCCATCAAGCACAACACCATAGAATGCTACCACATTTGGATGATGCAAGTCAGCAAGCTTGATTGCCTCATTCCAAAAGTCTGCTCTCTGTAGATGTATAAATCATGAACAATGTCAGTCAGTTCGTTGGATGGCAAAACCGAGGTGGGAAATAGAAATCAGAACAACTAATGGTGAGAAACAGACCAGGCGCTCTTGCTCCGAATGCTTTCCTGCAAAACACCTATCATTAATCCGCTTTATTGCCACATCACTGCCCCTCCATTTTCCATGATATACAGTCCCAAAGGTCCCAGAACCCAACTCTATCAGCTCTTCAAGGTCACAATTTTTTATAATCTAGTCAAATCGCAAGTTAAGGTTTTAGCTCTGCTTAGTTGGCTAAATGAAATCATAGAATAGAGAACACATGCAAAAGAAAACATTCAACCTGCAAAGCTCCAACATCTGATGCTGGAAAGCCAAAATTTAATTTCTCTGGGAGCTTGTTTTTGAGATCCTGAGAGCAAAATAAATGTGTATTTATTATTATTATTATCATTATTATAATGATGATGCTAATGATAAAAAAAAACTATCAATACCAATAATAATAAAAGTGAGAAAAAGCACATCCAAATAAGGGCAGCAATGGAACAGGGTGGATTTTTCCCTCCTCACCGATCCACCTCCCCAAACCCACCTATGAATCCACATCCTTCCCTGACAGTCAGACAGAAAACATTGATACCCAATCTTGTCGCGTTTTGTGTCATCATAAAAACTAAAGTCAAAAACTTAACAAGAAAATAAGAAATTTAAGAACATATTGTTACTATTAAAGAAAGATGTAAGCTTAACTTTACAATTTAACTAATACTATTGTTTTATTATCAAAGTGGAAATGGGTCCATGGCAGGCATCAGATCACAATCAATATCATGATGGGACATGTACAGGCAGTACACTTTTTTTGCCTTGTCTGCACCCATTGGAAAGTAGGATGGAGGGGGTAAACAAATATATTATCATAGAAACTATTCCTACAATACCAAGGAGTGTGCAAGCAATGTCACCTGAATTTTATCTTTATGCTGTATATCTATTAGATTATTTTGAACATCTCCATCGCCAATGTCCTCGTGATGGGACACATCTTTGACATTCAAATCAAGATTTGAAGAAGTGCTTGAGTGCAGAACGGAAGCAGCTAAACCTTCAGCAACGGCTTGAAGTTGTCGGTCTTCTGATGAGACTTCAATGAAGAAACCAAAACAAAATGACTATGTGTCAAAAGCTTAAAATTAGATATGATAAATATATAACTCATTTAAGGTGTGAACAAGTTTACATACCCTTGGCGACAGATCGAGCTTCTTCGAAAGTTAAATTCTGTTGGAGTGTTTGATAGAGGCCATTCTCTATTTGAGCTTCCAGATTTTGTTCCCCATTGATGCCAAGATTCTCACCAACTTGATCCTTATTTGAATAGGTTTCTTTCTTCAATGTAACTTTGTTAGGTCTCGGAGGTGGAAAGTATGAACTGTGTATATTCCATAGATCTTGATTGCTAAAAAGTGAGTTTGAAGAATCCTTCACCTCTCCAAATCTAGCAGATGGAGGAACTGAAGATAAAACTGCATCCTCCCCGTGATGGTTTCCACTCTTTGGCTGAGGATTTGATCCAGGTATGCCCCAAACAGGGGTTTGTATAACCTCATTATATTCCACTGGCCTGGAATTATTCCCATATGAAATTTCCACAGTAGAACTAGGAAGCAAATCTACCATATTAATTTGATCAGCATCAGTGATCAACTTTGACTTCCCAATATTGTTATCTAGAGGGACCCCTTTCTTCTCTGCAACATGTTGAGTGCTGTAATCAAATTTATCATTATTTAGAAAATTTTCAGGATTACCTATTTTCAGGTTGTCTATTCTTCCATCAATAGGTTTGAGAAGATCTTGTGCTATCCAATTCTCCATGGCATCTGCTTTTGAAGTAGTGCTACAAAGTTCATTTGTATATTCTGTTGGACACTCTTGAACCATACAGTCAGAATTTTCAACAGATGTGCCACCAACTAAAGGTATATCATTAGTAACAGGTTTATTCACAAGAGCATCCTCTTTAGACCTGCTATCAAGTGGCACCATATGCTGGCGGGTGATATCATCACGATAAGAATGCGGTGCTACCAGCCCATCACTTGGCAACTGTTTTTCTCCTGTTCTTACAACAGCTTCCTGGATAACTGCATTCCTGGGATGATCAGACCTGTCCAGCTTTTGTATAAAAGCCGTCTCACTTTCAAGCTCCAGAGAAAGACCAGCTGTGTCTGTACAAGCTGCTCCAGCTGGAGTATCCAATTTGCTAAAGACCTTGGGTCTTGTCACAACTACTTGTTCAACATTGTCATCCTTCATTGGTGCAGACACCAAAACCATATTTGTTGCTTGAGCCCTAGAATTGTCCTCCGTAGGGAGACTATAGAAACTTTGGATTGAATCAGAAATTGGACCAGCACAGCTATTTCGCTGATCCTGAACCACAGGATCTGAATGTGCATGAGGCAGCTTTTTCTGACACATATAACAGTCCTCCACTCGTTGGAGTTTCTCAGGGATCATCATTGGTTGTTGAGGTACAAATGCATCAGAAAAGATCACATGGTCTGCAGAAGGAACCTGGACCCAGCCATAATTACCTCCAAAAGGGACTTGAACCTGAAATGTGTTGTAACTTTGTTCAGCAGGAACCTGGTGAATCCTTAGCCCTGAAGCATTTTCATCATTATATTGGTCCAAACGGTTTTGCTGAGGTTGCATGAATGCTTGTGGTTGAATAACACTGGGTCTTAAAGCAGCATGAGAAAATGGCTGAGTCATGGTCATTTGCACTGCAGGGATTACCTGATGGGACCCAAAACGAGAAGTATTATCATGAAATTGATGTTGGGAGTAGATGGATCCAGGCTTACCTAGAAATTGAGGATTCAGGAATCCCATATGGGGAGGAAGCTGGACATAATCAACATGGTTCATAACCTCCTGGCGATGATCAAAAGAAGTTTGCAAAGGTGTAGAAGGTGGAATTTCCAAACCAGATTGTTGTAACCCAAATTGAGTCTGAGAAAAAGTAACAGGTACAGACTTTTCTAACTCAACCTCATTCTGGAGAGGTGGAATGTGAGTTGGACCATAATTTGTTACAGGAATGCCCGGTGGAACCGCAGAGGCCTCTGTGTAAGATGTACCAGGCTCAGGAACCACAGAATTTAAGGTACCATCATGAGAAGCAGCCACGTTCCCCTCAGGTGATAAAGAACTGGGCATAGGTACAGGTACCCCACTGACATCCCCTCTGACATCCCCTTGAGCAGCATTCAAGCTATCAAGAGCATCTATCCCGCTAAAATCAGAATTCTGAGTAGATACTGCGCTTGTATAGCTCGCTTTCCTTGTTAGTTTGCCACCAATCCCATCAGCAATTCCATTCACAGCTTCAACATATTTCAGTCCACCATCATGCAAATTTACAAACTGTGCTACACCAGAAGGATCGAGTTCTGAAGAAGAAAGAAGAAAGACCCTTAACTTGGGAGAACCGTCAGGAGACCTCTCAATCAACCTCTCATACTCCTCCATCATATTCTCCAGATCATCAGGGCAGGAAACCGAAACCAATGCATCCAGATCCTCATCAGGGAGCTGATATTTGATAACCACATGCTGCCCAAATGTACTAACCATCTTCTGCACCAAATCATTAAAACTCACATCTCTCTTAACACTTATGATCCTTGTCTGCCCTCCAACATATCTCAACATCCCATCACTAGGCCTAGGCAAAATCTTCCCACCATAACTGCACATCAACTTCATTTTCCGCCCTGAAATTGAATCATCCCCACCCTCCTCAATCGCCTGATCTGTCCGCTGGCTTGAAGGTGTATTGGAAATGGACCCAACCCCAATACTACACACATGATCACCAGAATTGCTAATGACTCTGCTGTTCCCCGGAACAGCATTGTTGTTGTAATTATTATTATTATTATTATTATTATTATTATTATTATTATTAACATCACTACTATTAATACTATCTAGGCCATTACCCGATGCAACCCAGTTACCCCCCAAATTCATAGGAAACCCATGAGTAGCAGCCACAAAACTACTTGAAACATCAACAGCATTGCCACCTACAGCACCAACTCTATTGGGAAAACTAGGAGCATGAACAAATCCAACAGCAGGATTCACAGAGGGATTGTGATTATGAACTGGCACAGCGGGGCGCACACACCACGTGGCAGCACCACCGCCACCTCCCGAAGTCACATTCCCATACCCCATTCCAACCAAGCCAGCATCAGAGACAGACGCAGGATAGAAAATCGGCAGCGCGCCAGGAACCGCCGTAGATACCGGCAAAACGAGAGACTCTTCCGCCACACTCCGAGCTACTGAATTCAGTGGCCGCACAACATCGCCGCCAGGAACAGAGGTTTGCTCAAACGCCATAACTACCGAAAACTCGAAATCACAAAGAAAACCGCCAATCAATAAAACACGCAAATCGAAGACAAAACCTGTGAATTAGAGAGGCAATGAATTCGCGCTTAGAGCTGGATGTGAAATCCTGAAAGCAAAAAGAAGCAGTTTAAAACCCTAGTCAAATAGACACACGAAAACATTAAACTGAGAAAAAGAGAGAATACCAAATTTTAAGCGGTGCAGTCTAAGAGTAAGAAGAGAAAATAAAAGAGATAAAGAAAAAGAACGCGGAAGTCGGTGTAGTTTCGAATTTGCAAGAGGACAAAAGAAATCGCGTCTTACCGAACAAATTGAGGGGTTTTGGAGGACTTTTCACTGTAATCGTAGTCTTAACTCTATTACTCCGTGTTGCTTTTTTTGTTATTATTTAAATGAGAAGACAAAAAGCATTCGGTTAGAAACTAACAAGCAGAGTGTGCGGTGGCATGCAGAAGGTGTGCAGTTAGATTTTTGCCGGGAAAGTGGGAAACGGCGGTGGAGAAGAGAAGCAAAGAAGGAAAGAAGAATGGAGACAGAGAGAGAGAGAGAGTGGGGGCACGTGGAGTGGACCGCTTCATGCAGAGTCTAATGAATTTGGGGAGAAGAAAATGATTTATGGTGACATGTTTGCATCTACCCAAGAGTCTTGATGGGGCCTCGTGTCTCTCCCCCACCAAATCTCACCATACCAACTATTCTCTCTATTTTTTTATTATTTTTTTTCATTTCATTTCTTTCTGTTAACTCTTTTTTAGCTAAAGCATTTTTAGTTCTCTTGTTTTTCTTTTTAGTATTTCATCATTAATTTTATATTAAATATCTAATAAATTATACAATATTATTTACTTACATTTTTTTATATTACATTATATGTTTTTCATTATTATATAATAACATGTATTAACAAAAAATATTTAATTCTGAAAAAGAAAACAGTTAGGCACTTAAGATAAAAATAAACTATGCATTAAAAACGGTAAACTATTTAAGTCAAATATTGATATATATATTTATGACAATCATAATGATAAAAGATTTCTATTTAAGAAAATAAAATCTTCACAATTAAAAAATTATTAATTCAGCATATAGAAATACAGTGATGACTCATTAATTCACCAAAAATATTCACTATGTTAATGAGTGGCCAGCTAATATATATATATATATATATATATATATATATATATATATATATATATATAATATGTTTCTCATAAAATAATTTATATTTATATATTAAATTATTTTATTAGAACTTAATTACAAATATTAATTATAAATATGATAGACTTCTCACAATTCAACCAAAGTTGGCGAGTTTAGTAGGTGAGTTTAGTAAGTTATTAAATAGATTAACCGATCATATATTAGTCTGAATAGTGAATCACTAGCTTGATCAATAAGTATAGAGTCTAACTAATCATGCATCAGTTCGGATAAGTCAATATTAACTCAGATATCAAGTTATTGAATTGTAGTTTTTCATAATTGCACTGTAATTAAACCAACCTTAATGAAAAATTGACCACCAAAACCTATAAATAAAAAATTTGAAGTAAAAAGACAGGTATGTACATTAACTATTACATTAATTGTTATATGTCAAATGTTGAACTATGGAAGTACTTTTTACAAATAACATTCAACTAGTTTGGATGTACGAGAAAATGGTTATTAGACAACATTGAACTTTAGACAATATAACACAACATGAATAGTTGACATTGACCCTACATCCGAAATCATTATTATTTAAAATATAACATTAATTGTATATTTATATATCAAAACAATAAAATATAAAAAAATTAATCTCTTTACAATATTTTATCTAAATTTTTAATTTAGGAAAAATGGATTTATTGGTTAGTTCGTTCTTATCTCTGGTAGGTTGACAGCTTAAATTTTTCAATCCATTCCACTAAATTTTGGTAGGTTAGCAGAACTACAAATTACGACCCATTTTTCTACTTTTACGTGGAAATATTTGTAAAAATTAATATCGTTTTAAGTTGAAGTTGTTTTTAAATATATATTAAATAAACATAAAAAATAAATCATTAATAATTAACAATTAAAAAATTAAGAATCCATATTTAAAAATAAAATTTCATTAATTTGACCCACAGATCTAAATTATCAGATTGAATGTGCCAAAAACTTAATTAAAAGTAAATTTAAATTAAATCATATTAATATTAACGTAATTTTTTCTATTGATTAAAAAATTATCGTATTTTAAAATATTTTAGCGTGTATGAATGAAAAATTAATTTAGACAATTGTTATTTTCTAGTGTAACAGAAACATACATGATGAACTTTCGGTGGGATAATGTTAGAAAGCTGAAAAGAAAAATACTACACGAGACAATACATGTAACCTTAAATGTTAAACTTAATACCACTCTAGGTCCCAATTAACAATACATGTAATTTATTAGGCTTAATACTATTGTTGGTTCTAATTTTTCTTAGTTTCATTTGAAATGGTTCTCACTTTTTTAAAATGTTCAATGTAGTCCTAAACATCATAATTTATGTTCAATTTAATTCTTTTGATTAACAATGTTTAAATCATTAACGGCTAAATGTCCAACTAAGCAATCAATAACACATCATCCTTGACACGTCATCATCATCTCCTACCTACAAAAACCCTAACCACCACCTAATCCTAATCGTCGTTGCCACGCTCACGGCCAGCCACTATCTTCGCACCTTTATCATCAGACATTTCAAAACCCTAACCAGATGGTCGTGTCGTTGTTCCAAACGCTCCACCATAAGCATCACGAAACCGAATCGTGAAGTTCTCGTGTCTTTAAGCAACGTCGTGAAGCTTCTTCATTCTCCATTAACCTGAAACATAGAAAATCAAAACCCATAGAACCAAAAATCTCCTTCAAACTAGAAGCACAATTCGTGCCGCAACGATGAAGAGCCACCAACATCATTACCAACCTCTCGCGAGCAAAACCTAAATCGCAGAAACGCAAAGTTAAATCACACAATCATCTTCAATTGTCACAACAACGCCTCTCTACAAGCTTCTCCACCGTGCCTTCTTCATTCCCCTGCAAGAGAAAAACCAAGAAGCAAACCAACTATCACAAAGTTCACCATATTCGTCGTGAAGGAGAAACCCTATTTTCGTGTGACGACACTAGTGCAAGTTTTTGCCCAATATGCAGATGCAAATTTGAAACCCTAATTTTTGGGTGAAGAAAGGGTTGCCACATGTCAAGCCCTTATTGGCGCGACCATCCTTAGTCAACTCTGCTCCTAGCCACATTAGTCAATAACTGCCATGTAATTCACTAATGGGTGATGTGTCGTTAACAATTTAAATTTCCTTAGCCAAAAGGACTAAATTGAACATAAATTACAATGTTTAGGATTATATTGAACATTTAAGAAAAAATGAGGACCCTTTCGAACAAAAATTAGGGCCAACGGTGGTATTAAGCCTTATTCTTTTTCTTATAAATTAAGGTATTAAATTATTTGTTCACAAGTAGCGATGACAAAAAAATTAGCGGACACAGATATCCGCAGCAAAAATCTACGACGAGTAGTTACTATTCGCGGATATTTACTAACGGATAACGGGTATTTTAATATCCACTTTTAAACGAATCGAGTACGAGTAATATACTATTCGACCCGCGAGTACCCGTTATCCGCAAAAAATAAAAAAAATTAATTTATATATATTTTTAATTAAATTTAATTAAAAAACATTAAATTATATTTTATTAGGTTAAATTTAATTAAAATTAAATTTTAATGTATATTTAATTTAATTTATATTAAATTATATATATTTTTTGTAATTTTATTTAAATTCTATTTTAAAAATGTGTAAAATATTTTTTTTTTTATTTTTTGCGAGTATTCACGGATACCCATAGGTTTTAAATATCTACGGATATTTTTTAAACGGATATCCACGCATGTAACAAATCAGGTAACGGGTGTAATTTTATCCCACATGGACATCCAAAATTTAATTAAATAATCGGTAAAATTTAAATTTCTAATCTATTATAAAAAAAACAAAGAATAACACATGAATATATAATTATTTATTAATATAAACATATATGTATGTGTTCACTTCAATAAAATAATATTAGTATTATATTCATAACAGTAAAATAAATTATTTTTATAATTTTGTTGTAAGTAATTTTTATTTATTTTTATTAGAAATAATTATTTTAGTTTAAGAAATAGTTCAATGTATAAAAGATTAAATAAAAAAAAAATTGGAAAAAATAATAAAATTGATAATGTAATTATTTTAATTTTGAAAAAAATATTATTGAAAGCGTAAAATAGAAAAGAAAATGTATAAAAAGGGAAAAAAATCTTTATATAATGGTATAAATGTAAATATTTTATCTATGTCTATATTAATACTAATTTTTATTATCAACGTCGTTATAATTATTGTTCTTTTATCTTTCTAATTTATTCTTTCTAACATTATTTATTTATAATTATTGTTCTTTTATGGCTCATTAAAATATTACTTTTATTTTGTATGATCTTTGTATAATATGTTATTATAATACTTTATCAACTACTTTTACTGTATTTAATATAATTGTAACATAATTTTGTAGTTATGGTTTGTAAATTTCAATCAAAATTTGAAAACTTATATAATACAAAAAGTATAATAAGAAATAATTTATTAATTTATGAGAAAATATTTCATTAAAAGAAATATAATAGTTTGACTAGCATACTAGGCAATTGAAATGTGTTTATATGTTTTTAATTTTGCAAAAAAAAAAAACTTATATTAAACAATTTATATTTTGGCATGTGATCGATAGTCATTCGAGATTTTTTTTAATCATTATTATTTCATGTTAAAATGTTTTCATAATATTATAATAATTTAGGGAAAACAAGTCTTTCATATTAAGGTTTGTCTTAAATAATTAAAATCAGAAACACCGATTTCTTATCAATTTCAACATCTTTTTTATCAAAACATAACAAGTATAATTAACATTTGAGACCTATTGAATATTAATATATTGTAAAAATATGTTAAATAAATTTGAAATGCTAGTGACATGAAATTTTTTAAACAATAATAAATACTAATAATTACCGATTGAAAAATAGAAATATGAAAAGAAAGTTAATAATTAACCTCCATGTCATAATAAAAATATAAAAATCATTATTAAATAATTTAATAGAGGTTTTATTTGATTTTGATTTTATATTTTAAAGAATAAATTGTAAAACATAATTTTTATAAACATTAAATTTTGTCATATGCCACTATTATAGTCTAATAGATACAATTAGATTAGTTGAACATATGTAAACGTTTTGCTAATGTTTTCCATTTACAAATTTTTGTTTGAACAAACGTAAATAGTTATACTTCGTCTAATAAGTTTTTGTTTGAATAGAAAATAAGTATATTTTGTTTGACAAGTTATAAGTTTTCAGCATTAATAATACACAAAAGTGTTTTAATCAAAATTGATGGGATTCAAAGAATACTTGTACGTAGTCTTGTTTGGTTACTTGTGCTTATCCTTAACTAAAAGTTAGAGCCGACAAAATGGGTCACAATTCACGAGTCAATCCGGCCCACCACGGGTTTGAGTCAGGTTGAGTTTGAAAAAATTGAATTTTTTTATACGGGTCAGATTTTAACCCGACTCATTTAAATCCGACTCATGCGGGTTGAACCAGTGGTGAGCCGGGTTGGTCCGCCAACCCACCTACCTAATTTTATTTTTTGAATTTATTATTTTATTTATGAAACTTATGGCATATAAGAAACTTATTTGTATATTTTTTGTGTTTGTTTTTGGATGACATTTGGATTATATTGTACTTTTTATTATTATTTTGAATTGTCTTCAGTTTAACATCATTTTTTGGGAGTGAAATTTTTTAAATTTGAATATAGAAAGTTTGTAATTTTTTTATTTAAAAAAAATTATAATTAAATGGGCTAGTATGCCAACCCGTTTATCCACACCAACCCGTGGTGGGTCGAGCCGGGTTCAGATTTTCCTGGCTCGCTGATAAATGAATCGGATTGGGTTGGCTCACGGGTGTTGCTCCCTACACCTCCCAAAGTGGGACCTGTACCTCTCCACTATTTTAATTTATTTCAAAAATATTCTACACCTCTTCATATATTTCTTTTATTCCAAAAATACCCTACACCTCCCTATTATCCTTAACAATCTTTCTCTTTCTCCTCTACATTAATGGAGCATTTACATGGCTCATTAATGGAGCATTTACATGACTCAAATTTGAACTTGTAATATATTTTCTTAAATAAATTTGATTCAATCTTATTTTTACTGTTGAATATATTTTTTTCTTTTCAAATTACTTAATAAATGGTAAAATTTTGTTCTAAATTTCTAGAAAAATGTTTATATATATATGTGTGTTTTTTTACATATAATATATATAATTTTTAACATTATATTATGTTTTAACTCACCGACATGTTTGACTCAAATAACATG
>NC_028355.1:4184846-4227341 GCF_000741045.1 Vigna radiata var. radiata
ATTATATATAAAAAAACACACACATATATATAAACATTTTTCTAGAAATTTAGAACAAAATTTATTTATTAAGTAATTTGAAAAGAAAAAAATATATTCAACAACAAAAATAAGATTCAATCAAACTTATTTAAGAAAATATATATCACAAGTTCAAATTTGAGTCATGTAAATGCTCCATTAATAAGCCATGTAAATGTTCCATTAATGTAGAGAGAGAAAGAGAAAGATTGTTAAGGATACGAGAGGTGTAGGGTATTTTTGGAATAAAAGAAAATAGTGGAGAGGTGTAAAATATTTTTGAAATAAATTAAAATAATGGGGAGGTACAGGTTCCACTTGAGGAGGTGGAGGGAGCAACACCCGTTGACTCACTAAGTGATCAACCCATGGTGGGCCGGGCCGGATTGAGTCGGATTACCCATTTTGACAGCTCTACTAAAAGTGTTTATATTCAAACAATAATTGTAACTTAAGCCAAAATTGTTTATGTGGAAAAATGCTTGCAGTTTAACCAAAAGTTGTTAGATCAAAATACTATTTGTTCTTTGCTGTAGTTAGTATGTGTTAGTGAAACTTGATTGTAGTTAGTATGTGTTAGTGAAACTTGAAAAGATTGATAAAAAATTATAGTTTGTCAGACCAATCAATATAAACTAAATTATCTAAATATTTATATTTTTCTATATTAAATGTCGTTTGTATGCATTTAATAAAAGAATGAGAGTGTATCTATATCCTATTGAAATTGTGTTTGACAAGCTTTATACATAACACATCTCTCTATATAAATAGTTTTAAACCTTATCTATTTATGTTTATTAAACAAAACTTTTAGAAAAGATTTCGAACATTTTTAATACACAATTGAACCCTCCCTTTTTATGTATTTTGTCTATTTTTCACATTATTAGAGTTCTATCTCTAAAGTGTTGAGTGTCTTATTTCTAAATGGATATTCACATGTCTAGCATAAAAGGAAACTTGATGAGGAAGAGCATCTATCACAAGGTCATCGGCGTTTTTAAGGGGAAGACTATCATCATTGAAAGGATAGGATAGAGATGTACATCAAGTCCATGCTGTTGGGAATGCAAGTGTGAGTTCAAGTCCCACATTGGATAGAAATGAGAAAGTAGAGCACTATATAAAGATGAAAGACTCATTAACTCATTGCCTTAAGGTTTTGGGTAGAGAATGGTGTCAATTCCTTATATGGTTGGGCTCATATCTCATTGGTATTGTGTCTCTCCGGTGAACCTCCTCCTTGATAGACCCAATAGTGGTATCAGAGTCGATGGTTAGTCTTGGTGGCTGGCTACGAGTATAATGATCCCTATATCGAAAGTCTTCCTTGCAAAGAGTTCCAGGGAAGTGTGTCCCGTTAAGATGAACGACGGTATGAAGGGCTACTCGTGGTTGTGGTTGGATGGGAATGCTTTCGCTGGAGGGGGAGCGTACCAATGTGGAAGGGACTCACCCTTGAAGGGGAGATTGTTGGGAATGCAAGTGTGAGTCCAAGTCCCACATTGGATAAAAATGAGAAAGTAGAGCACTATATAAATATGAAAGACCCATTAACCCATTGCCTTAAGGTTTTGGGTAGAGAGTGGTGTCAATTCCTTATATGGTTGGGCTCATATCTCATTGGTATTGTGTCTCTCCGATGAACCTCCTCCTGAGATTTGAGAGTCCTTAAGGATCAACTATAAAGGGAATTGAGATGTTCAACTAAGAAAATTTGTCACCTTCACGTGCCATTATAAATCTTTCACCATGAAGGATGGTGAGACCATGGACGAGATGCTTAGAAGTGTATAGGTTCTTTTAAGTGAGTTGAAAGTATCAGGACAAATTTTCTCCAAAGATCATAGCACTCTAAAGTTTTTAGATAATGTGCCTAAGGTTTGAGAGGCAAAGACCACCAATATCTACGAAACACATGAATTAAAAAAGGGTTTAAACCCTTTTTTGGTCCCTAAGTTAAGTTCTGATGTTCAGTTTAGTCCCCGCTTTTAAAAATGTCAACCTTTAGTCCCTATGATATGAAAAATGTATCAAATCAGTCCTATTCGTTAACAAATCACAAGTTTTTCATTAAGTGATTTGTTGTTCATAACACTTTCCGTTAACAAATCACAAAATATTGGATACCTAAGTATGAAAACTTGTAATTTATTGTTCATTAAGTGCTGTTATGAGGAATGATTTGATACATTTTTAATATTTTAGGGACTAAAGGTTGACATTTTTAAAAGTGGGGACTAAACTGAACATCAAAATTTAACTTAGGGACCAAAAAAGGATTTAAACCATTAAAAAAGCTTATGTGAGATGAGTTTGCAAAGGCATATGTTACATTAGTTCTGGTTACAATCAATGTAAATACATCAATGACATGTGCATCGGCTTAAAAATTGATGTAAATACTCATAAATAACTTATGTAAAATGACTTTTTTTAGTAGAGAGGACTAAAACATAAATTAGTTGCAATAATGCACCCTTATCTCCACATCAATAGTGATTCATTGGAATTAAGTTCAATAAATAATAACGAAGTAGTTGTTAACTAAAGTACACTAACGAATTTGAATAAATATTGTCTCATTACTATGGTGAGGTTTATTAGACATTATAGCAATAATAATGTTGATGCATGTGCATTATTGTGCTTAATTTTTTAAAATACATCTTAACAACTTCAATGATAATTATTTTAGGAGTGTAACACACTACCTTTTGAGGATTTACCTAATGAATGTAATAGTGGGATAAGCATTATGAGACAAATAATTTTCTTAGTAAAACTCATGAACAAAATACATATATAACATCATAACTTTGATGACATGATATTAGTTGATAAATATCATAATATACTTTTTATGCCTAGGTGAATATAAAATATTTTGGCTATAACTTTAACTAAAACATTCAATATACTCGATCTTGTATAATTTTTAGTATGTTTATAAGAAATTTATATATTAATTTAATGCCCTCGTATTATCTTTTATTATTTTATGTTTCAATCATAATATTCTTACTTTTGAATAAACCATTAATTGATCTTACTTTGGTTGTCATTTTAGGATTAAATATGTTTTTAGTCCTTTAATTTTCAGTGAAAATTGAAATTAGTCTATCTTCAAAACTTTGAAGCAATTTAGTCCCCAATCTTTATAACTGTGTAGATTTAGTCTTTTTAACTAAATTTTATGAGGTTTATCTAATGTTTCAAACGCATTTCTTAGTTAACATTAAAACGAAAATATGTCAAACAGTGTAAACAACTCAAATGTTATCATAAAACATGTTTAAAACGTCAAATAAATTTAAAAAAATTAATTAAAATGATTAAATCCACGTATTTATAAAGTTTGGAGACTAAATTGAGTCAAAATTTTGAAAATTGACTATTTCCAATTTCTATTTAAAGTTAAAAAACTAAAATCATATTTAACCTATCATTTTATATCGCTTGTATTAAAGTCATTCCAAATATATCTTTTATAAATAACAATTGAATATAATGTATAATATATCATTCCTTACTAAACAATACAAAATTCTTCCATCTTAAACTTTATTTATTGATGTTGTTATAGAGTACATGCACACATTATTACATTATTTGTTCCATAATAAGAAAAATATCAAATAATACCGATTTAACTTTTAAAATATGTCACCATTCAATATCTTTTAATAGAATAATATTTTTTCAAAATTCACAGTTAAAAATATTTTTTTTCACATACAATATATATATACACACACATATAAAAAAAATTCACTAATCCAAAATGATTTAATGTCTTATTTATATAAATTAAAATTAATTCACTATGTACTTTCTAAATAAAATAGAAATTATTTATCATCAATTTTGAACAATTTTTAATCTCGATAATGAAACTAGAATTTAATACTTTATGCATGATATTTCCTTGTCAAACTTCTTTTTGTTTAATTCTTTGATATGTAGTATGTCGGAGAAAATGGTTGAATCGCACAGTTGACACATAGAATACAAATCAACGAAGTCGGCAGTTGAGAATCTAAGGGTCTTGTAGGGTTAGTTATTCGTTATCTTTCTTTGGATATGGTTGTTAGCATCTGTGGGATAAGGACCTTTAAAATTCGATAATGAGATATTAGAATCCCTAAGTGTCGGTCAAAAAGAAGAAAGTGGGATATTTTTGTGGTTCTCTAAAAAGAACAGAAACTACTATTGCATGTGTGTGAAGCGAAGAAAAGGAGAAGACAATAGACATATCCAATGTTGTGTGTCGAAACTATAGACAATAGAGTAAGAAATGATGACTGATTTTCCATTTATCTACCTTGACTGAAACATTAATTAAAGCTAAAATCGAAGTTGGTGAAAAAGTGTACCTAGTTTATTAAGGTGGGGAATACGTGCATCATCATACGCGGTATTACACTTTCCACATCAACATTGGTACAAAAAATGACATATTTTCAGCATAAATAACAATGGAAAGATGAGGTAAGATAAGACACTTGATAGACCCAAGTGACCAAGTATAATAATTTATTAATTTATAAGTTATTACAAAAATGTATATAATTTATTTCAGTTTTCTACGTGGATTTTAAGGATTAAAAGGTTAAATGTATGATCATTAATTTTATATTAAATTTGATTGAAAATTTCTCCTTACTCACACACTTTTTTTTCAGAAAATTTTTCGGAAGGTCACCCATCCTATAATTACTCTAGGTTAAGCACGCACGCTTTATGAGTTAGACTATTTTTCAGTGTGTTTTGTCCTCATTCACACACTTTCCGAGAAAACTTCCCAGAAGGTCACCCATCCCATAATTACTCTAGACTAAGCACGTTTAGTCATGGAGTTCTCTACCAAAAACAAATGCATTTGTTGATATGAGTAGCCAAATCAATTCCTTTAAGCTATTCTTCAATCGTATAGTCTCATACCTATACAGTCTCTAGATCCCTCTCATTCCGGTGTATGTTCAATTCGTCCATGTATCCCTTCCACTGGAAGCCTGCCAGGAGTCGCTCCTTGTCTGTGCCCCCTGCACCATGCCTCTTGCATCGGCGATCACTCTCCGCCCTCGTCAGTGCTCGGGTGTCACAGAAAACATTTTGAAATATAATCAAAGATGAATAGTATAATAAAATGTAAAATATATAATAATTTAAAAAGAAAAAAATATAATTTTATAATAACTTATTACAAAGTTTTAACATTAGCTAACATTTAAACGATAAATAATCTCAAAGACGTTCTGTAAATAAAATAAAACATTAAATTTATAGAAACATCGAATGATCATGTCTATTTTTAACGTTATATATATAAGCTATTTTAACAAATAATTTCACGTATAATGTAATAAATTAACTTAAATATCTATATTTTTTTATATTAAATAATTATATAACAAGTTTAATTTTTATCTTACCATTTCCCAAAGCATCCCTTGGAAGAATATTCAAAATGAATTCATAAAAAGAAGAAGAAATTTGTATTAAATAATAACCGACAGGAAAATATGGTAGTTCATAATTCCTTGATATCCTCATTTCATTCACAGAATCTTTCAGTGACAACTGCTGAAAATTTAATATCATATCCGCATCCCAAGTCCATGCCGAAAATTAAGCCGACATAAAAGAGTAAAAATATTAATTCAAACGAGGATTGTAGGCGTTTTTCCTTGTTCTTTTTAATGTTTTAATGGACTTTTCTCTTTCAATAATTTTTTACATTCACAAAATAAATTTTTATAAATTCGTAAAATTAGTTTTATTTTCAAAATATACATGTCCTAGGAAGAATGGTATATTGATAATCAGTGTTACTTTCTTATAAGAAAAAAATAAATAGATTTAGTTGGAACGAAAAACTGGGATAAAAATATAGTACCGTAAACAATATATGATTGAAAAAAAAAACTAAGATTTTTCTCTCTCGTTTAATACGATTAAAAAAAAGAGAAGAAGGCTTAGAAAATGTCCAAATTATCTTACATTTTTAATTTGGTGTAAAAAATGAGTAGAACTTTTTACTGGTGCAGAGAAAAAAAAAATTTACACGAACTACGTATTTTATTTTATCTTTGTATTTTTGTTATAATAATAAAAGGGCTTATAACATTTTTTTATTCTTATTTCCCCTTTTTTTTTCCAATGACTTGGTAGATCTGGTCTCTTGGGTCCAACCTACATTTGCAAATGTTTTTTTCCGACAAACACTCCATAATGTGAGGGTCATCTTTTTGTGGTATTTTTGAGTAGTTGGATCTGAAGAAGACGAGCGAGATTTCGTGTGATAATAATAAAATAGCATTTAAAATAAGAATACTTTGACGATATTTTAATATTATTTATGTGCTATTTTATGATTGGTCTAAAATTATTTTATAATTAATAATAATAATAATAAATATTAATATGAATAAATCACAAAATAATACGTATATAATATTAGAATATTATCAAAGCATAGTTTAAAATAAACAAATTTCGGTGAAAATGAAAGGAAAGAAACAAAGAAGAAGATAAACAAACTCAATTTTCTCGACTTTATTTTCTTGTTATAATTTTAATTAAACCAATTTGCTAACATTGGGCCCAATATACTGCAGAAGAAGATAAACACGATCCAGCTCAAAGTCTTAATGGTGAATCTTTATAGTGATAAGAATAGGAATGAGAAGGAAGAATATAATCCATGGGATAAGAATGGAGTGTTTGTAGGTTAGACTATCTTATTATCTTCATCGTCCAAACAAAAGTTCATTCTTAAATTTATAATCACTCATTTATTACTCAAAATATTAATTAAATATTTTTTTTTACAAAATATAGTTTTATAATAGAAAACATGATATTACGAAGTATTTAATGTATATTAATAAAATTATAATTATATAAATATTAAATAATAATTGGATAACTATCAAATAATTATAAAAAATAAAAAAAATTAAAAGATCAAAGAAAAGTTAATATAAATTTGTAAACTAAAGACGATTTAGTAATTTAAACCGAGAATAATTACATGGACTTTCTCATTTGTATTAAGTTGTTTTATTTTCAATGAAACTTGGAGTACCAACTGAGCTAAGTTCACACATGGTGGATTTTGCAAATGTTGTTAATAATTTAGTTATACTAATGACTGAATTGAAGGATAATTTAAGATGACATAGGATAGAAGATGGTATGTTAACATTAAAGCTACTTATTAACTTTTTCTTTTCTTTATTCGTATAGCAAGTTCGTATCTCATGTATCCATCAACATCTTTTCTTGTGTGGCTTATATTTCCTAACAAGTTGCTTGCAAACAACAACCTTATTAGGATAGAAGATATAATGATTGTGTTAAATTTGATTTTATTAGATGCGTTTGTTTATCGTCTAACAAATAACATTTTTCTTTAGTATTTAGTACAATATGTATTTGTTTTTACTATATGCTTCATCCTTGGAGAATGTTTAATGTTTGTATTTTCTTATGCATTTTTTAAAATTGTTGCTTCAACTATAACTTCATGTATCTTTAAAGAATGTTGATAAGATCTTTTATTAAAGTAGTATCTCCACACTATTAGTTGACTAGTTTTGATGTAACTGTGTTTCTTTTATTTTTATTATTTTTTTTTCACGACTTATTTATTCATTTTTAACATGTGCCAATGATGAATTTATCTATTTTTGCATTTCTACTTAAAGCTTGACTTGGTATTTTGTCAATAATTTATGTTTCGGTTCATTATATGATATCATCGTATATCTTTGTCTAATATTTTGTTCGCATAATTATACTTATTATAAGTAAATCATGTTGGCAAAAGAAAAGATTAAGAAGATTAAGAAATTTTGATGATGATAAAAGTAAGTCTAAGAACTCAAACATGCAAAAGATATTGAAAGACTTAGAGTTTAGTATGTGTTTTAAGCTTTTGTAATAAGTCTTATTATGAACAAAATGTAGGTAAAACTTAGTTTAGAAAGTTACAAAGCAACTTGCATAATATCATTTAGGAAAGTTTTAAATGTTTTCTGATAATAGATAAACTATAATGGTAATCGATTATCAAAATCAATTCAAATTTTTTAGAAAAGTCTTCATGGTAATTGATTATCATAAAAGAACATTTAGAAAAGTCTCTGTAATAATCGATTATCACCTTCTCATAATTGATTATCATATCGAGAAAAAGTTTTTAAAAAAATTATTGTGATAATCGATTATCGATTTAGATAATCAATTATCAATGATGACAATTTCGACTAGACTCTTTATTTTCTTGACCTAATTTTTAAAATAAGAGTTTATCATTTTAATTACTACTTTTAAAACTTAAATAATTTGCAAATATTTAAAAATGTGAACACAATGAGGCAATAAAGTGTTTACGCTTTAAGGGATAATGGAGATTGTTTGAGAAAACAAAAAGTTCTACTAATAAAACAAAAATTAACGATGAAAGAGAATGAAAATAAGTTTTTTTTTTTTTTAAATTACATAAGGGTTCATATGAATAAACACTTGAACTTGAAAAAGTAAAACATTTTCATGTTAAAAAAATAAGCAATAAAAAATACTAAACAGAAGTAGAAATAATGAAATGTGAAACCTAAAATCTATTTGATTAGCAGAAAATGACAATACAAGGTTTGAACATAACTACACAAATGAGCAATGTGTAATCAAGATTATGATAAAAGGAAAAACACCATAGAAATATGTGTGAATTTTATAAAGATAGAATAAGCCAAATAACTAAAAGAGAAAAAAAAATGCAATGAAAGAAAAAGAGATTGTAAAACTAAATTATATATATATATATATATATATATATATGAAAGTCTTTTATGTTACTTAATAAATTATGAATATTTTAATAAACAGGAACAATATGAAAATGGGATAGATATTAGGATGAGTATAGGAAGGGAGAGAGGACAAGGTAGATATAAAGATACTCATCCTTGTTTCCATACCTAATTAAAAATAAGATATTATTCATACACATACTTGTATCCATTTAATGCAGAGACTCTCTCAAAACGAGGATAAGTTCAGAAAATACTTACAAAAATGAGTTTATTTGCTACCACGTGAGGAGAAAAGATTTTAGAGATAAAAGGGACTAAATTGATATCAATTTTCTAAATGTGTTAATAAATATAGAATCTTAATCGTGTTAAAAAAGTATACAAAAATAAATTATAAATTTAAAAAATAACCAAAATATTAATTAAACTTACATTTTATTAGAAGTTAAATATGTGTTTAGTTTTAAACTTTAGCGTGAAATTGGAATTTATTTATATTTAAAAATTTAATACATTTCGATCCTCACAAACTTAAAAAAAAAAGATATAATTATTTTAATCTAATTACGTTAAATCTTTTTCACGCGTCAAATACATTTTTCGATTGATATTAAAACTAGAATGTATCAATCGATGTAAGCAAATCAAATTTTAACATAAAACACGTTTAACATCAAGAAAATTTAACATGATTAGATTAAAAAGAATGTATACATTCATTTTTATAATTTAAAGACCAAAATATATCTCGTAATAAATTCGAACATTGTATAAAGTTTTCGGAAACAACATCATTTAATCCTTTTATTGTTTTATTAAATATATGTTATTGATAAGGACTAAATTATCATTGAATAAATTACTAAGATTAGACTCTCTCGATAATATAATATAGGATTTTATGAAATGGTTTATATTAATATATTTAACATTGATAAGCATTAAACAAAAAATTTAATTTGATGTATGTACTTAAATGAGAGGTAAAAGTTTTCCAAAAAATTTCTTAAAGAAACATGTCTATTGCATAACATATATTTGTCTTATTTTGGTAATTTCTTTTAGTGTTTTACTTGTAAACATAATCTACTGACTAAAGGATAAGATTGACACATGAAAATATCATCCAAATCCTATAATAATTGAACTTTTTATATTTACATTACACTGATTAATTCTGCTCTAGTGCTGTATCATATTCGAATCTAATTTTATTTAACTTTTCTATCATATTCACCATTTCCAACCTCAAGAATGTGACGTGACTGGAATCTATCTTTGTCCTTATCTTTTAAAACATATTTGAGAGAATAATAGAGGCTGTGAATGGTGAGTCTATGTAAATAACAAAGAGATCAACATCCAAAACCAAGTGGAGGACCTATTCTGATATTACATTATGTCTTATCGATAGATTCGAGTCAACATTTGTTTTCTCAATTTTATGTTGATTTTGTCAAAATGTCATTCCTTTTTACTGTATGCTATTCAATCAAAACTTCAAAGCAATACACTATAAATAGTTTTCGTGACATTAGGTAGGAAAAAAATTCAATAGTATTGGAAAAAACGCTTGAAACAAGATGAAAACATGAACAAAAGAATATAATTTAGAAACTTCAAAATAAAATAAAAAATCCATGACCGTTATTTAATGATAATAAAAAAACTATTATCATGCGAAAATTTTTATAATACATATATAACTTTTCGTAGTTTTAAAACAAATTATATTCTCCAAAGTATATTGGAACATATAAAATTATGAATTTAAAATTTATTAAATATTCAATATTACTCACTTTACTATTTATCTTATGTAATGTGAGATATTTTATGATATATTATTTTCATTAACTAAATAATTTTCACTATAATTAAAATAAACACATTTTTTTTATCTTCGTTACTTACACCAACAATAATATTTTATCAAAAAAAAAAATATATTCACTTGAAATTAAACAATTTTAAGAATTTTCTTTTAATGTACATGAATGCCTATATATAAGCACCACATATCCTACATCAGTGCTAGTCAATGCCTGTGCAAAAACAACACACACCTGCATCAATGCTAATAAAAGTCGTGTATAATCACCACACCTTCCACTCAATATTAGTCAATGCCCATTATAATTATTATAGCAAAGACTCATCCTAACATTCACAACCAACATCGGTCCTCCTTACAGCTCGCTAGAAACATTACAATCATTGGAGTAGCACTGGACTTCTCTACACCTTGCTAAAAGCACATCAGTCCTTATCGCTCCACCGTCAACCTTCACTGTACACTGCACAAGTTACCATAAGTTGTATTGTGAAAAGCTCTGTAGATCCACCCTCACACCTCGTTGAACCTCCAAGAACCCAGCTACAAATTCATAACAACATGACAACATCTTCATTGACAACTATCCTTCCATTAAATTTCTCTATGTCATATTTGACAACATTTGCAAAGGTTATCGCAACTTCAACAACCAAGAATGATTCTCCAACAATAAGGAATTAATCTTTTATTGTGTGGAAAATTAAACTAAGCTACAACCAATAAAGCATACTAAAAATATCCTACTAAACCATAAGCTTTTGATATTACTCTAATGGAGAAAAAAGTATCATGAAGAACATCAATGTCTTTATCCCTGATAATTATCTTACAAGTAGAGAAATAAGATTAACATAACAATATAACATGGAGACTCCAAAATCAAAGAAAAACCAGTACAGTTGTCTAATGACAACTAAAATGTGAAAAATTGTACGATAAATAGACAACTCTCTTAAGCTCACCTGACAACACTATACTACAAAAGTATAAACAAATCAAATACAAGGTTTTTTTTTTTTTTAATAAAACATATAAAGTAATGAACTTAGATTCCATTATATAGCCACCATCATTCACTCAATTACTTATCCAAGGTGATGTAGGACTTTATAAGATGTATTATTTTCATCAATCAACAAGCATCTCGTCAAGATATTTTATAAGATAAAGGTTGTAGTCACATTCAGAGATGGATTTCAGGAAGAGTGTGTGAATGAATTTGGGAAGATTTAAAGATAAAGTTTGTGTTTTTTTCTTTCGAAGAGATTTGGAGGTGAAAATGGATGGATTGGAAGGTAAAAGTTATGAAACTACGTGGAAGATTTGATGGAAGTGATAGAATAAAAAAATGTTTTATTATTATTATTATTATTATATAAGTTTAATCATTCGCGAGGTTCCTATCTGGGGTTGAAATCTCAAATTGGTCTCTTTTTTCTTTTTTTCATCTCAATTGGATCTTTATTTTATAAAAATTCTTCCAATTAGACCTTTGTCGTTAAATTAGACCAACGACGTTATTGTGATATTCACGTGGCATGATGATCTTTATTTTTAAATAACGTGGAGTTTCTTATTTGGTAAATGTAATTCTGATGTGTCTTTTTATTTTTTGAAATAGAAGAAATTGGCAAAAATGAATTAAACATTAAATTGAGTACTTTGTTCGAAATAGGGATTGAGAAAAAAGAAGTTAGATTTTAGGTTTCATACAAATTGGGAATCAATTTCAAAAATTGGGGATTCAATTTCGAAAATTAGGGTTCATTCATATTTGACATTAACAGAGTTGTGAGATATCCATCATGTGGTCATTGGAGGTGAATCTCAACGAAGGTCAATAAATGTTGTGCTTTTTGTCAACTTTTTTATGGTCATACGTTGTAGTGTTTTGTGCTGGAAAAGTAGAATGTTGGGTGGTGATAACGGTTGATTTAACGTGTTTGCGTGTGTATATTTTGTGAACAAATCAACTCCTTCATAGCTTTTACCTTGTTTTATCCTTACGTCTAGTGTGTTTTCTAGTTTTCTTGTGTTTTATTTAGTATATGTTTGTTTTTACCTCTAATCTCTATGTTTGAGTGTGTGAAATAAATGAATAGGAAGCAATTCTAGTGGAGAAAAACAAGCAAAAACTCAAGGGAACATGTTTTGGGACAATAAAAGATCAAATTTGAAGCAAATACCCATGTTGGACGCCTTTGGAATCGTACAAGAGCCTGAATTTTAGAATGCTGTCAAAACAACTTGTAGTTGAGTTGTAGCTGAGCGATAGCTGAGTTGTAGCTGAGCTATATGTCTCTGGAATGCTGCAGTTGGGGTGCAGTTGAGGTGCAGCTGAGCGCCCTGCTCTCTGGAATGCTGGTGCTGGGATGCAACTGAGCGCTCTGTCACTGGAAATTAGCCGCTAGGGTGCAGCTGGGGTGCAGCTAAGCGCCCTGCTCTCTGGAATGCTGCAGCTGGGGTGCAGCTGAGCAGTGACGACGCTGATGTTTCAAAATGGGTTATTTAAATATGGGTCTCGCGATTTTTTGGGCATTCTTCTCCTCCTACACTTCATTCTTCACCTAGAGAGATTGGGAGAGGCCCTTGAAGGCTATTTGGGGGTGTTGGGAAGCTCTCCCACTCCTCCTTGGGTCTTCAAAGTTCATCAATGGTGATTTTGCCCCTTTTCGGTTGAGGAAGAAGATGAGTCACAAATTGGAGATGGTGCGAATGGGAGGCGCAAATGGAGTAGCTGCCAAGAACCTTGGGAAAGGCTTTGCATCTTCTCTTTGGTTCCAATTTCTTCCCTATCTCTTCAATTTTGTAGAACCCTAAGTTCTCCACCATGGAGGACTTTTCCTATTTGTTGAGATTAGTTGTAAAACATGGAATTCTTATGTATTTTGTGATGTTAATGATATATGTTTTTCCAATTCATGTTAGTATTTAATTTCTATGCTTAATGTTTGTTGTGGTTTGATCACCCATGGCATGAATTTTGGTTCTTGATGTATTGAGAAATATGATTGAACATAGAATTGAAATTGTATACTTATTGGATGGAATTGAGATGTTTGTGAATGCATGAGAATGAAATGGATGAATTCTAGTCTTGACAAATTGTAAATACACTATGTTAAATTCCTTGCACACNAANTNTTTGATAAAATACCAAAAAGAGTTTCTTGTGTTGTTTTTGTGCACTTTGATGTCTAATTGAGTTATAAAAGGAAGAGTTGTCATGTGTTGCACAAGTCCCTTGGTAGAGAACGATATTTATCACTTGCTACGCTGCGACCGATGCACTTGTCGTTGGTTTTGCAGCCAACATGGTGGTCCCTCATGGTTGTATTGCATTGTGTTTTTCATTGCAATGTGGTGGTCTCTCATGTTTAAAGGTGTTTTACATTGTTTGTTTAAGTGCGTTATGGTTTTAATAAATGTATGTTTTGTCAAGATGTGATTATATTATAGGTGCATAAATACACACACACACACATTGTTGTGCATAATGGACGAGGATATGGAGGTTGTTTTCCACCATGAAGAGAAGTTCGTTAATGATGGGATGCTTAAGTATGAAGGGGAGACTTCTACGTTTTCCTTTGACTCAAATATTTGGAGTTACTTCGTGGTTAGTGTAGTCAAAGGTTTGAGATATGTTGGGTTTCGGTTACAATGGTTCTTAGTCCTTCTCCTTTAGTCTTTAAGCTAAATGAGTGGTATAAGCTCCGATCCCGAAGTTAGTTAAAATGAATCCAATCAGTTTTCACAGAAAAGTCTTAAATTCACAATAAATGCAATCATTCACCTCCTGTATTTATAGGTTTCGAAATAGGTGTTTTTAATTAAAGTTGACCCAATTATGGTAAAGTCCATGACCGTGTTTCACCTGTTTTTATTTTGTTAAACATGATGAATTTGTGATGATGATTTTAATTAATGTGTAATTATCAATTAATCGACTTTCACAACAGTGACCGATGGATCGAAATGAAACATTCTTTTGGATTTGAAAAATCTTCATTTTTCTTAGAAATGTTGACCACTCAATTACCTTGAAAATGTTGACTGAGCAGTTATATGGTAACTTATGATTTATCTAAAAATATTTTAAAATTTCAAAAAGGTTAAACGTGAAAATACAAAAATTTATAAATTGAAAGAAATAGAAGTAGTTAAAAACATCAGATTTTACACTAATCTCATAAAGTACTATTTTCAGTGTTATGGAGATTTCAGTAGAACGCATAATAAAAAATAATTTCTGAAAATTTTAGATTCTAGACATAATTTTCAAAAGTGTCAATCAAACATAGAAATATCACATTCTAACATTCTAAAAACTTCAAAAATTTTCCAACAGATATCTTTTATAGGTTAGAATAAAATTTTTCATAAACATACTTTTCGTACATTTTTTTTATCTTTTATTATCAATTGAAATACATTAAGTATCATAAAATTATGTAACTTTTTTTTTTTAATTTGACGAGTTCTGCTCATCATTTATGTAAAAGATTTAATCAAGGGTACGGTAAATGTTTTTTAAATACATAATTTTTAAATAAGCATTCATAGGAGAAATAAATAAATAAAATTATTTATTAAAATAAGTAAAGAAAATGACTCATTTCAAAATTAAACATATAAAATAAAAGAAGAAATATACTAATAAAGAAATTTAATTTTAAGAATAATTTCAAATAAAGTGTCCAAGGAGTGATGAAATATGTCAAAGTTGGAGCCTAATTTTGTCTTTCCAATTATCGCAGAAAGTAATGGCGTAGGGCAACAGAACAGCTGTGCCATACCAACTGCTATTTTTTGGCTTTAACAAATAAAATCAGTGTGCTTTCCAAATCAAACCATCTTTTCCACTCTCATAATTCTCTTTCTATTCCTCTGTCATCAAGCACTAGCAGGAACAGGACAAACCATGATTCAAGAAGTTGCAGAACAACTTCATGACATAAGAAGCAAGACACAATGTATTCAACTTCATAGTTTGCTGTGAGCTATTGGAACATACAACATCCATGGCTGGAATGCTTCCAGGAGTTGAATGTGCAAGAAGAAGAAGATTCCATAGTTGCTTGGATTCAAACTCAACTTCTTTAGCTTCACATGTATCCACAAGGCGCTCTTCTTTTGGTTTGTATGCAAGTAACCTTTCCTTGTCTACTTCACAGGTGTGTGTATGTACCTAATATCCCTCAATTCTCCTTTGATTTATATGAACATTTTTATCATTAATTTTCTTCCTGAATTTCAATGGAAACAGCAAAGAGGCTTGTTATACCAGACACACCCAGATGAGGATATGGCAGGAGCGGCCAGAGAAGCCAGACAGAGATTGGATGACAAGTTTAGAGCACAAAGGATGTCAGATAACAAAAGGTATACAAAAGAAAATCAAGAACAAAAGTTTTTCTGTTTTTTTTTTTTTTTTTTTTATGCAGATCTGATTATCTTTCTTGAAGAAGCAGAATACTATAAGAGCATAGCCAAATCAAAGCACAAGCCTACTTCTGGTCATCTTTAAACAACAACATAGTTCCGAAAGCTTATTTCTAGAGAGATGAAGAACTAGATATTCTGCATAAAAGTGCATTCACAAGACCAGAAACTATGCAGAAAGATACTGCTAGAGAACCATCTTGCAGAAACTATAGCTATTCTGTGATCAACTATTTCAGCCTAAGCATGAAACTGAATAGGAAAAAAAAATTGCCTATAGAGTATTAAACACCACAACAGATTTAGTAACTGTCCCTCATGCATGTCTATTGCAACAACTTAGCCGTGTAAAATTTTTTATAATATCAATCAATTACAAACTATCAATGGTAGGATTTTTATAGTAGACTTTCAATAAACTCATCATACACTACTCAATGGTTTGTGACTCTACATCTGTGTCTTTGTGTTTCTGAAATTGGAGTTTTATGTCATGTAGTATGGCTCCAAGTTGAATTTGAGCTTTCTTCAGGCTCAAATAGCTCTTCTATTTAGGTTGTGGAATAGTTGGTTGATGACTAAGTTGAATTTGAGCATATCAGATATAAGATCCTACTATGCATTGAGGCTGAAATGATTCTTGTAAGGTTTTGGAATTGTTATTAGTTGATGACAGCTAGAAGAATAATGAGATGTAGGTGAGTGATACTTTGTGTGTTTAGTTTTGAAAAGTTATTATGGTTAATTAATGAACAGGCAAAAGAGTACAACATGTGTGGAGGGTGGAAGAAGAGGCATGACAGAGTTGCAGACAGAGGTATATGGGTCAAAGAAAAGTGGTGGAAGGAAATTCAGTTGGAGTAGATGGAGCTGGAAGGCCTCTGAACAAGAGGACTGTGCAGTGTGCTTGGAATCATTCAGGGTTGGAGAGACACTGATCCATCTTCCTTGTGCACATAAGTTCCATGACAGATGCTTGAAACCATGGTTGGAAAACAATTCTCATTGTCCATGTTGCAGAACAACAATTCTTTCCCTCTCTATTTAACTTTTCCCTGTATTCCATTCTAGACTGAGTTGGATAAAACATCAAGTCAGTTGTTTGAAAATTTGAGCTTCAAAGTGATTATATGAAGATCAATCAATCACTGATTATTTTGGCTAGTTCAGATGAAGTATCAAATCATAAAAATAGATTACACTCAATAACTTAATAAGATGAGAAAACTTTTTCTGAACTAAACTTTGAAATTCAACTGAAATAAAGTAAACTTTAAAATTATTTGAAACAGTTTAATTGTGTTGATAATTCTTTACATGAAACATAATTTATGATTTAAACAAAATAAACTAAATTGAGTTATTTAAAAATTTTAATTATATAAATTATTTTAATTATTATATACATATCCTACTATTTTAAGTGTATTTTCTAATAGCATGAATTAATTCAATTTAATTTGAGAAATCTTATTTAAGAACATCAAATGAATGAAACCATTCGGTACAATTATTATTTAAATAAATACTTTTTCTTTCTAATTCAATTAAGTTCAATAATTACGTGAAATACTTTTAACAATATAGAATTTATCACTCATTTCTTTCAACTAAAATTTATGAGTTCATTAATTAACAATGCGTTGCGTTACGTTTAATAGACAAATTGTATATATAATAAACAGATATAAATATCAAAGTTTTAATATCCAAGGAGCATACAAGACATTGAACTTTTTTTTTTATTATGTGAACTGTCGTAAACTCTCGAGTTTATTTGAAAAATTTTAAAACTATAGTTGTTCTTCAATTCTTTATGATATTGTTAATTTATTTATCATTTCTCTACTGTTTTAGTTTTATATTTCTCAAAATTACAGTTTGGTTTTTGTATATATTTATTTGCATATTTCAGTTAGTCAAATCATTTTTTATAATATCTTAAATTAATAGAGTTTTTAGAGTTCAATGAAAGAAAGATATAAACTTTTTAAAATATCAAGATTAAAATAGTGAAAGAAATCTAAATAAATCACTGACATAAAACTATTTTTTTTAAAAAAAATAAAAATCAAAATTTGCATTTGCCACCCCACCCATTGAGCAACGGCTAGTCCCTGCATTATCGTCATCATCAAGTGACCGTTCAGCTCACAACCCCAGATTCAAAATACAACATTGTTTCTTCTGGTTTGTTTCTTCCTCATTTCTACAAGACACCATTTTCATTGGCATGCAAAATTCTTGTTCTTTGTATGAAAAAATGGGGTACTCAAATGCACCCAGGGCGTACTACTCCACTCTGCACGATTCAATCACCTCTCTGTGCAAGACCATTCTTCCGTTAGGCCTCAAGAAAAGGTGTTTGGTTTCCGCAGAGCACAGACTGTGGAAACTTCAATCCGACAACCTCAAATGGCAGCAAGACTCTCTCCATCAGATTCTCAACTTGTTGGCTCTACACAAAGATGACATCCTCTCTGAAGATGAGGTTTCGGCTTTCAGGGCCCATTTGCTTGATACCCTTCTTGCTTCTCCCCCTCCAGAACAGGATCATGCCTCCATCATCAAAGACAAGCTTATGTTCTTACAGGTGAGTAGGACTTGTTTTGATCTAGGAAGAATCTCACTTTTGCCAACATTCTTGTTCATTTGGCATTCACCCGCTTTGAGATTATGTTGCCTAGAATGATTTATATGTTAATAAATGGAAGAACCCTATGATGTTTCTAAATAAATACTTTTAACCACTTAAACTAACAATCATTTTTGTACTAAATACCTTTTGTTTTTTAACAAATCCATTTTTTTAACAAATTCATTTGACATTGCCCCTATTACATTTATGTTTCCGGTTTTGTTGCAATTTTTGTTATGTTGCTGAAAAGTACAGAAGTTGTTTCTTATTGGTCCCAAATGTGGTAGTGATGATGTGGAAAGACCTAAAACTATTGAATTGTGGCTTGAGATCACAACTAAGATTTTGAATTCCAGTTATGCTTGCAATTTTGTACAGAATATTGATAAGAAGTTCTACTTTTGAGTTACTATGTTTTAATGAAACGTAACATTGCTTAATTATTGGTTGGTGCTAGGAACTTCTTCATGCCAAATGCATTTCTGAAGGAGAGTATCAATCTTCAAGAAGGCCTTTGCTTGTGAGATTGGCAGTTCAAGGAGGTGAGATTGAAGGCAGGGAAGTGATCAATGCAGGGCTGGCAGACACCAAAGAAAATCCTGAGGAAGAATGGTCAGATATTGACTTGAAGGATGATCAGTGCTTGATGAACAAAGAGAATTCAAATTCCAAGAAGACATCAAAGCAGCCAAGGAAGCAGGTTATGAAAGGAGCAACTTCGGTTTTAAGCTTTGGATCTCCTTTCAAACCTGGGAAAAACTCAATGGAGAAGAGCATATTCAATTCACCTACTTTGCACATGCACTCAGCGCAATCAAAAGTCTCTTCTTCCTCTATCTTTACCCAAAGTGAATTGAGGCATCCTAAGGAAAACAAACCCTTCAGGGATGGATCAGAGAAGATGAAGAGGAAGCCATTTAGAGCTCTATTTCATAGGGATAAAAATAAGAAAGAGGGGCATGGTGGTGGTGGAGATCATCATGGTCTTGAGGCAGAGAAATCAGCAAAAAAACAATGGGGGTTTGATGGGTTGAGGAAAGGCAAGAAAAGTGACGCAGATGATGACACAGTTCCTTTGTCTCTAAATGAGAGGTCTGATAGTGAGGCCTACTTGCCTTCCTATCAGCATTTTTCAAGAGCACACGGTGAGGTGTCTCTGATGAACAAGTTGCAGCCTGATGAATCACCATCTGTTTTTTCCGTGGATGACAAGGTTTGAGAATTGAAACACTTCCTCTTGTTTTTCAAACTGCAAATTACATTCCCTTTTGTACAAAAAGAACATGAAGAGCTATTTTGAACATTGAGCCAAATTTCTGTATGAATAAATAGGTTTCGGAGGAGTATGTAAAGAAGAAGCTGTCAAGAATGCCTACAGAAATGAGGAGCACAAACACAAATCTATACTTCTCGTATGTCATTTCTCAATCACTTCACTTTCCATGTTTGATATCCTTCTGCATAATTATTGGTAACTATTTCCTAGAAATGCAATCGTTACTTTTTAATGTATATATAAAATAAAACAGGAGTCATCAGAAGCAAGAAAATAGGTTAATCTAGTTTTGTATGAAGGGTAAAAATGTGTGGATTTTGGACAGCAACAGACAACAAAATTTTCATTATAGCAGTAGAACTACTATTATCTACTCCCAAGGTTGAAAGTGTTGTTAACAAAGTTTCCTTTCTTACTGTGTTGAAGACCAAGGTGTGATCGGCAGAGCGAAGAAGACAGGCACAATGATGCAGAAGTGAAACATGAAAACTCGATGGGGTGGACAACATTTGAAGACGAGGAAAATCTTCACCCTAACCTTTTTGTTAACCATGGTTAGAGTAAGTGGATCATCTCTCCAGAACCAGCAAAAGTATTACTGTTTGAATTATTTGTATAATATATGTGTTTATAGTTATATCATAATGTGGTCTCTCCTAAACAATATTTATATTTTACATAGGAAAAAATAATTTTATCCTTCTATATTAATAGAAAATCACTCAATTGATTCAAAGTTTTAAAAGTTTAGGTTTTTTTACCCTCTATCTTGTACGTGATTTTTAGGTCTTGATATTTAATATGCTAGAATTATTTTTCAAAAAATTTCAATTGATTTAAATAATTGGTTTAAAATTCTAGAGGTTTTGTCTAGAATCAAAATCACTTTGTTTCAATTAGTTCGTATGTACATCAATCAATTAAAATCACTAAAAAAATCATTGAGTATTTTTTTCAGTAACTCATTTCACTGTATTTCAATCAATTAAAATAAATTTCCACCTATTAATTTTATCAATTTAACAAAATTGGTTTCTATCATTTGACATCTATAAGAGAGTTTAAATAACTTTTTCAAATATGTTTTTACACATTTTAAAACACTTGTATTGGTTTCTCAAGCAAAATATTTTGTTAAATATTTTTCTTAGTAGTATTTATTTGAGAAACTACTAAGAGATACCACTAAAATTCATAGCAAATAGAATATGGAGATATGATATTGAATGGAAATCTAAGAATGAAGTATTATTCAAGTTCATTATCAAATAATGTTTTTACTTCAATTTATAATTGGGCTTTATTAGAAGAATTTTCTTGTGCGGATTTTTAGAAAAATTATTAGAAGAATTTGATAAACTAGCGAAGGGATTGTATTGTCAATCCTAAAGACATCTATAATCATTGTGAAAAAACAATTCGTTTGAAGATTAATTATCCGAAAAAGAAGGTTAAATATTCTTTAACTACTTGCCAAGAGCCAAATATTAGTATTTTTTAAATCTTATCTTAAGTTTATATTTGAGCTCAAAATTATTTTTTTATTATTTCTTAATTCTTTTTTCTAAATTTTAAGAAAAGAAAAAGACTTTTGCTTAAAATTAAAACGTAAAAAAATATAAGCTAGTTTAAGCGAATATTGTTTGCTCAAGAAACCTACAAAAGTGTTACTTGTTCAATAACCTAGTTTAAGTGATGATTAGGACTATGTGTAACTTTGTTAAGTAAAACATATTCATTTAAATCTCTAAAGTTATAACTCCAACTATCATAATCAAATATAAAATTATCAAATTTTATCATTACCATAAACAAATAAAATGATAAATATTTACAACCAAACAATATGACTAATTAAATAAATAAAATCAATAAATAATTAGAGATAAAAATATAAATTAAATAAATAAAAATTGAAAACAAAAATAAGAATTAGAAATAAATATAAATTAATTAAATAGTATCTGTGTGTAACTGAAGGTACATATAAATTAAAATAAAATTAAAAACATCTCAATTAATATAAATATATGAATGAAAATAATTATAAATAAATAATAAATAATAGAAGAAAAGAATAAAATGATAGATAAAATAATAGAAGATGTAAATAAATGCTTTACTGAATCTTTTCAGCTTTCACATTCACCCAATGTTAGTATGAATTTAGTTCTTTTAACGAAATTTTGTTAGATTTATTTGATGTTAACAAAATAAATTAATTAAATAAAGTTAAAAAAATTGATTAAAAAGACTAAATTCATACATTTCTAAAATTGAAGGACTAAATTAGACTAAAGTTTTGAAAAGAGACTAATTTCAATTTTTACTGAAAATTAAGAGAACAAAAATATATTTAACCTTTAAAATAATATATACGAAAGAGAAAAATAATAATAATAATAATAAAAAGCATGTGAATGTTATTCATAAAATCTACAAATATAAATCAAAGAGAAAAAATATTTTACAGTTTTATATAAAATATTTTAAAATAACGGTTACTTCTAAAAGAATCAATTATCAACTATAACTTTTGAAAAATTAGTTAATAATTATATTATAAAACATATAATTGAAATAAGTTATATAAAAAAGTGTCTTCTTTATATATAAAAGTATAGATTATTATCTTTAAGAATAACATTATTTTTAATTAATTGATTCCTTTCTATCTAAAGATTTAAAGCCCGATCTCTGTAAATGGTAGTTATTATAATTCTTTTATTAATTCATAATCATAATATATGCGTTATAACAACTAACTGTTATTCTATCTTTATTATTATTATTTTAGTAATAATATTAATATTATTACAATTATTTTATTCCGTAATATTTATTTTCTTTTGTTTTCTTTCAGCCTTTGTGTAACTGCGAAACTATTTCGGGTAAGCACTATGTTGTTAGAAGTTGAAGTAGCTATATGACTCATAATTTATATTTTCCTTTTCAAAAAATTTTGGTTATTAAATTAATTGTTTTTATTTTTGTTTTTTTAACGCTTGTTTGACATAGTTAACCAAATAGTGATTTCATAATTTTAGTTGAATTTAAAAAATCATGTTGTAAGTGATGATCTAGGTAAAATTGAATTTAATGAAAATTAATATATTAATCACATTCAAGTAATATATGGATTTAATTAATAAATAGTATGATTCTAATGTTGAATTTAATTATACAATGATATTAATAATTGTTGCATTTCAAACTTGGAAAATTAAACTAGCATGATAATTTAAAATGCATAAATACAAAGATTTATAGATAAATGTTTTCATATCTATTACATTTGTTACATTTTCGTTAATATGAAAAAACTTTCCATTATAAGAGTTGAATTTATGTCCCCATAAAAAATAGTCTACGTTATTCCTTATAACCTTTAAAACAATCTAGTGAATAATTCTTATATTACAAATTAAAAAAGTAGATATTTCTTAATGATTCCCCGACATTATTACCTTAACAAATAATATTATTAATAATTATTTATAATAATAAATATTTTTTATCTAATAAACTAAGTAATTGAAGAATTTTGGAAATAACTACTATGTAGTTTTATACAGTTATAGTAATTATAGTAATAATAAGAATAAGA
This sequence comes from Vigna radiata var. radiata, assembly GCF_000741045.1. NCBI lineage: Eukaryota > Viridiplantae > Streptophyta > Magnoliopsida > Fabales > Fabaceae > Vigna > Vigna radiata. The sequence continues at coordinate 4,208,496 of NC_028355.1, forward strand.
TATTTTGAGGTAGAACATTCAACATTCCGGGGGCATTTTGGAGAAGTTACAGTCGGATCCGGAGACAACTATGGGTAATACGTATTTGACTTGCAATTCCTGGATTCAATATCTTACCAGTTTCTACCTTCTTGCATCGTTCTGCAGCTCCATGGTTAACACGTTCCCTAAATCTTTTATCTTATTTCACTGCTTTTTAGCTGCACTTTTCACACCTTCCTTCCCTGTCTTTTAGCCACTGCTGAAACTTGTACTTTCCCCCTCTCAAAAACTAACACCATTAAGATCTCACGCCAACAATTCTGTCTTCGTAACGGATGATACAGGAGACCCTTTTGATCCTTCGGTATTCAATTCCAGTCTCCAATCTCGGATCCTTCTTTTGTATTCTTCAGATCATAGATTCTAATATTGTATTCAGTTTTGGTAGAAAAAGGAGAAATATTTGATATTTTCGTAATTGTGCTACGTTAGATTGTATTAGATTCATTGTGTAGAATAAAATCCTAATGAATTAGAATGCAATCCGAGAGTTTGAGCCAGACTCCAGCTCTGACACTCTTTCCTGGCCTGAAACCCCCTCACAAAACCCTACTATTCCACAAAATATGTGTTCTTGTCATCACATTCCTTGCATATGCTTCCTTCCATGCCTCTAGGAAGCCCCCCAGCATTGTCAAGAGTGTTCTGGGACCCACAGTGCCATCGAATGCAGCTCAAGTTTCCAACTTGAGCTCCTATGATACTGGGTGGCCACCTTTCAATGGAACCCGAGGTACTCACAGGCTGGGCGAGCTTGATCTTGCATTCCTCACTTCTTACTCCATCGGCATGTATTTCGCTGGTCACGTTGGGGATCGGATTGATTTGAGGTTGTTTCTTGTATTTGGGATGATGGGCAGTGGCTTTTTTACCATACTTTTTGGGTTAGGTTATTGGTTAGATGTTCATGTGTTGGGGTTTTTTGTTGGTGTTCAGATTGTTTGTGGAGTGTTTCAGTCAATTGGTTGGCCTTGTGTGGTTGCAGTTGTGGGGAATTGGTTAGGGGAATCAAAGAGGGGCTTGATAATGGGGGTATGGAATTCGCATACCTCGGTGGGGAATATCATTGGTTCAGTGGTGGCTTCAGGGGTTTTGGAGTTTGGCTGGGGTTGGTCCTTTGTGGTGCCTGGACTCCTTATAATTTTGGTGGGGATTTTGGTGTTTTTGTTTCTTGTCGTGAACCCCGAGAGTATGGGATTTGTGCATCCTGGAATGGGCATCGAAATGAGTGTTGACACCAGAAATGTAGAGAATCTGCAGAAAGGGGAATCGGAGGAAACTAAGCTTATTGAGTCTGATAATTCAGATTCTTCTTCTGCAATTGGGTTTTTGGAGGCATGGAAGTTACCAGGAGTGGCTCCGTTTGCTTTCTGTCTCTTTTTCTCCAAGCTAGTGGCTTATACCTTTCTGTATTGGTTGCCCTACTACATAAAGCACACTGGTAATTGTATTTTATACAAAGCTATATGATAATAGATAGAAATGATTGGCTTTTATCTAGCATCAGTACGTTACTCATATCCAAATATCTATTTATAGTGTCTCCATCTTCCATATAAATTGTGTCCGGGTTTGCTACTAGGAAATTGGAGTGCTTGTTTGATTTAACTGTTATGTGATGTGTCTTTAGGCAGTTATGAAGTTGCGTGACAGGTATTTGTAGGGTGTTTTATCCGCATCTTCGGTACAATTTAAATCTAGAGAAATACTTGTTTATTTTTCTAATCTCAGCAAGCTGACAAAATTAGGTGATTGTTTCTCCTACATAAATTGAACCAATCATATTTGTCATGGCAGTTTCTGTAGTTTGTAATTTTTTGTTTTTTTGTGTATTTGAGAGAGAGGGAATGTTAGGGCTTAGGCTTGTGTATTATGTTTTTTTGTTCTACAACTCTGGTTTAATCCAAAGTTTTTGCCAATAAAAAATCCAGTCTTTTTGTGCAAACTAACGTCTCACATTGGCCACTATCTCTTTTCATGATCTTATTTGCAAATTTGGTGTTCATTGCAGCTGTTGCCGGTGTGCATATCTCACACAAAACTGCTGGGTTGCTATCAACGATATTTGACATTGGGGGAGTCCTAGGAGGAATCACAGCTGGTTTCGTTTCTGACTTGATTGAAGCACGTGCTATTACTGCAATTCTATTCCTGTTTCTATCAATTCCAGCACTTGCTTCCTATCGCATATTTGGGAGCCTCTCCATGTTGATGAACATCAGTTTAATGTTTCTTTCGGGGTTTTTGGTGAATGGTCCATATTCGCTCATCACAACTGCAGTGGCTGCTGATCTTGGTACGCAAAGCTTGAATGATCGGAATTCCCGAGCACTGGCGACTGTTACTGCAATTATAGATGGCACCGGTTCTGTTGGCGCTGCCCTTGGGCCACTTTTGGCTGGATATATTTCGACTAGGGGATGGAACAGTGTCTTTTTTATGCTCATTCTGTCTATTTTCTTTGCTGGTTTATTCTTGATTCGTATTGCAAGAACTGAGATAAGAGAGAAGCTTTCAGGAAAGTGATTTTAAATATTTTTTAGAAATACCCACGTTTGATTACTTCAGGTCCTTTTGATGGTACCTTTTACCACACAGGAATTACCATTCAATGTTTGTATTATATACTCATTCTTGATTCATTGATTGTAAAAAAATAGCAAATGTATAAGAATGTTTAAGGTGAAATAATTCAACTTCTTTTCGGTATTTTGTTGTTCATGCAGTCTTTAGTCGTGCTTTTTTGTGGATATTCCTGACTATGGTTTTAAACAGTCGAAGTTGGTGTCATGAATAACGGTATCTCTTTCTCTACATTCTCTTCATCAGATGTTTGGAACTGGCTGGTGTAACGATAGATAATTTCTAGTCTTCTTGTCCGTTAAGTTGTTTCACAATTGAGCACTTTATAAATGGTTTATCTGATTAAATTCTGAACCAGCAGATGCATATTATTCTTTTAAGCTCTGAAAGTCTTTCGAAAGAAAAGGTTAAGCCGCAAGAGGTTTGGAAACATTCAGCTTCTCACCATATATTGTTTGATAGGTTCTCTTAACATATACAGTTACCACTGCCTTCTGTGCCAGTAAGAATTGTTATTCTCATTCAACGTTTGATCAATAATCATATGAGTAACAATATATGCAAAAGATTTAAGGCAACTGCAGTATTTTTTTTATCTTGTTATACTTACACCCGTGTGAAGGACATCTGAAATGAGAAGCTAGACCCTCGTAATAAGTTGTCAATTATTTACATTAAGTCGATGAAAGATAAAAGTAGAATGTTACATCTAATCATATCGTCCCATATTACACTATTTTTCTCCTCCAAACACATTGGAAAAAAATAATTGTAATGATGTAAACTTATTATAATATTACTCCAGGCCTTGTTCTTTCTTCATCGGAGAGGGCAAGGACTAGTTCAATCTTGTGATAACTGTGTGGTGGATGAATATATCTGTACAGAGTGACATCTCTAAAAATCAGCTTAACTGTTTATTTGCATGCAAAAATGCTTTATTCTTTTAGCAGGGATCTTAGATTCTGAAGTCCTTCTGCAGATATGCTTCTTCTTACTCGTGTTCTTTCCACAACCACAGGTGTTGGAGGATCTGAGTTAAAACATACCATCACAACTGTCAAGTTATCAGTTGATTCTCTCTTCATTGCTTCCTGCACTATTTCCTTGCAGCATAGTTTCTCATCATTGTGCTCTTGTAGCCTCCTCCTAGCAAAATCCACAGCATTTTGGCTACTGAAAACATCCCATATTCCGTCACTAGCAATTATCAAGAATTCATCTTCTTTGGTCAATGTCATCATTTTAAGTTCAGGTTCAGCACTCAGTGGTCCTTCTCTTCCACTCGTTCCCTTCATTCCTTCAAGGTGCCAGTCTCCAATAGCACGAGTGATACCTAACTGGCCATTCAGGTAACCATCATCAATGAAGCCACCTAGGGACAAAACCCGTGTCCTTTCATTGACACAGTTTGGCCTATGATCTTTAGACATTTCTATGGCCCTTCCATGGCGGGACAAGACAGCTCGACAGTCTCCCACATTAGCTACAAGTAAAGACCTGTGCAAATGAATGAAAAGGGCTGTGTACATGAGCAACAAAGAAGGAGACAAAAAGAGATGATGTTTTGATGAAACTGGATGGATCACACATGAATCTAGTGGGGAAAAGTATTTGTGATTTTGTATGTCTGATTTGTTGCCAGTAACTTATTTTGTGGTGATTTAATGAACCAAAAGGAGAAAGGGAAAAATTATAGAAACAAATGAAAAGACGTGAACACTTTCTTCTTAAGTGCTATGGGGGATACAGAGTAGGCACAGATTCATACGAGTATAAATCATAAGAGATGATGTTGATATCAGGCTCCTCCTTTGACTTGAATGTCAATGTGCCATTTTCTCAGCTACTATACTTATTGTATGACAATGTCACTAGATTTATGGGAAGGAAAATATATGCCATGGTTCTGAAGAACTAAAGGACAGTGTAGACGAGTGCTCACCTTCCAAATACAATTGCAGTTAAAGCAGTTGTGCCAGAAGAAAGGGAAGGTTCCTGAGAGGATGATTTTAGAAATGCAGCGTCAGTCTCCAAAAATGACCTTTTGACCACCTTCTCAAGCTCCAAAGGAAAGTTAACATCCTCAACAATAAATCTTGGCAGATTATCACGTACAAATTGCGCAGCACTCTTCCCTCCATGTCCATCAAATACCTGCACATTGGACCATTTTCCTTTCACATGTCAAACCCTGAAAGATTGCATATCTTCTTTCACAAAATGACTAAAAAACATTAGTCCTCTCAGATCACTATTTTCCCACATTTTGTCAAGTCAGATTTTAAAATGATCATGCAACCAAAACTCGGAAAGAGAGGAAGGGGATGACAATGCAATACATAATAGGTCAGATCAGATCTCAATATTAAATATCTTACATGAAGACTTTCTCAATACAGAACCTTGGGTCCTACTTTAAGCATTATTCAGTAAAAGATGCAAGTTAAATGAAAGTAAAAATAGTCTAACAGCATCATATAATATGTTTTGCCATTTGATCATCTATAAGAGATTTTCTTATTTTAATTTATTCATCAATGGATGCAATTGAACCACTCAACTTGCTTGCTGGCTAGCCTAGACAGTGTGATTGATCAAGAATGTTTAAACTATCCATGTAACATCACAAAAGGCAAAATAGTTACAGAAGAATTGAAACATTAACTAGAAATTCGCGCAAGAAGCAATTAGCATAATGGTCTGAGTAGCTTACGCCATAAAAGGAAACAGCTTCCCCAGGAAGTGAATTATAATTAAATTTCTTTGCCAAGTCTCCAATGCATATATGAGTGTCCTCCATGTAAGGGCGTTCTCCTATGTCAGACCACTCTCCAGACCGAAGAGCCGGGGCCAAATTCATCTGATTTTCTTTCTTTTCTGCAATCACTTCGTCCTCATAAATGCTTTCTAGCTACATGCACCACAGAAGAAAAAGGGAATCAAGATGATGGAAACAAAAACAGTGGATAAGTTAGGGAAAGGGAATTCAATCTGCTAAGTAAACTCAAGAACTCAATAAAAAGCAAGTGAAACTCCTAATATACACACAACACAACAAAACATTGAGCCCGAAACAGCTTTTTTTTGGGCTTATTCCGGAAGTTATTTCAAGTCATCTAAAAAAAGTTATGCTCACGGAAAACACTGATCACTTCTATGGACAACCATCAAGTAGAAAAGGAATACAACCATAAAAGAATGCAATTTAATAGCCAGCGATGCAAACTGATTCAGTCGGCAACACAATCAATTATTTCACAAATAAGCTACAGCGTATCCAAGCCGACTGAACTAACTAATTTCTGTCAAAAGCACTTTTAACTAACACCATCAAGCCCTTCAAAATCACGTGAGAGAAAAACAAAATCCAAAATTACACAACACCGAGATCAGATCATTGCTCCAAGTCTCCGTCAAAAGGGGAAAAAATGGCTGCTAAGAAGAAAAAGAAAGAGCATACATTTACTGTCAAATTTTTGTCGGATCCAAACAAATATCACTCGATTAGACACACACCACGTATCATAGTCATGCTTCATTTGGAAGGAGATTCTCTTCCACCAAGAAAGCGTTAAAAACATAGATGAAAGGCATGAGATACAAACCAATGTCAAATTCAGAAAACCCGTGTCTTCCAAAAAGGGACAGTAAAAAAACAAAAAGAACATTGGTAAAAGGAGATTAGAAACAACTTTCATGCCATGTAAAACGCAACTGAACTTGGCCAAAAGAGTTTCCACATAAGAAAAAGACACAAGGGAGAAGACTGACTATACTCACAGGAAAGGAAGTTTGGACAGTGGTATCTGTGGTGTCAGGAGTTGAAGTTCTGAAAAAAGATCCTTTTTTGTCCATGTGGGTGGCGAGCAAAAGGTGACAATGCAAAGGCCATGAATTTGTTGAGCTGTTATCCATATCTTTGTCTGCATCCTGCACACACATGGTGGCAGCAGCAATCGTGGGGGAAAGGGAGAGTAATAAGAGTGACCCTGATGGATGCAGCTGTGTGAGAGAAGAAAGATTTTTGTGAGGAGAAGCAAGTGAAATGAGTTTACAGAGAGTTGTTAGTTATTAGTTTGAGTGTGGAGAAGAGAAAGAAGAAAGAAGAAAGAAGAAAGAGAAGGTTATGGCTAAACAGCAGAAATTTCTGTGAAAGCGTGGCTAAAAATGGAGTTACATGGTTGCTGCTTTTATTACGCATCTTCCTATCAAAATATTTCTCTCATTGTTGGAATGGAATTTTGGAAAATGGGAAATGTCCTTCTCTGCGCCTACGTACTCAATACCATCATCATTCCCTTTTCATACTCCAAAATAAATAAAGCTTTAATATTTCTTTATTATCATTTTTTTTTTATTTTCGTCCACTCTTAATTTCATCTACATAAATTTATATACTTATTTTCCTCAAATTGATGGAAATAATATTATAACAACAATATTTAATATTCATGACACATGATCTCAACTTATAACAGCAACACATTTTCTCTTGTCTTATTAATTTAATTTATTTGTTTATTTTAAATAAGATAAGTTAAATAGTTACTTATATCAAATTAATTATAATCACGTTACAATAACTATATTAACAATCAATCACATATTATCAATTATAGTCCACTACTTAACAAAAAAATGTAATATTAATAATGTAATATCTTATTTTAATAGTAAAAGCTAGTAAAAATGAATCTAAAGATGAATTAATCAATCAAATGAGACGTAGATATAATTGTTATAAAGCATATAACTTATATTTAAGTACTCTAATATATACTATAAATTTTTTTTACAAGGAATTATATCAAAACAACACAAATTTAAAACTAAGTTGCAATATTTCCCTTACTTTGCACCACATTAATTAAAACATCTTCCTCTATTCATATAAGTGAGGTGATAATTACAAACAAAAAAGATAGACAAACAAACAAAGACAAAATGGTAAGTTAATGTACTAAAAAGTTTAATCTAAACATTTATAATTTATCAATCACACATGTCAAACATATCACAAATTCATACATTCATACGATAGTTAACGCTAACTCGATTATTTGGATCCATGTTTTGACATATATATTCAATGTAGGTGTGTACTCGTAGTAGTATTCATACTCTGCAAAGTCCTAAACAAAGGAGTTATCACCCTACTATTCACGAAGTTATCCCTTTCATGTCTAGGACCTAACCAATGCCTATAGACTAGGACCTCCTTTGACTCTCACAACATAATTATACTCTATTTGAGTGTGAATTAGAATTCAAGATACCTCACTTTGAGAACTTTCATATGTTAAAGCATACACTAACTTTACCACATCAGAGAGTTTCTCCTAAAAATTCTCTTAGTATCATCTCAAATTAAATTCTCCATCCATAGATACAACATCACACATATCAAGCATGCATAAGCATCATACTCCATCTCAATTCTATAATAATCATGCATAGAAACTAAAATAAACCATTCAAACGGACAAAGAATTGAAAAACACAAAAAACCACACTGGCGCTCAATGCAAAGCCCTTTGCAATTGGGAGTGCTTAATGCCAAATCTCTCACATTTTCTCTCGCTCATTGAAAATAACATATCGCTCACCAAAAAACATTAAAAGGGTTCCAAACCTGTAGTGGTAACTTGTGCTCAACGGTACAAAACTAACACTTAGCGTCATGCCATTTGCAAAATGGTCACTCAACGGTGAAAGGGTGACGCCCAATGGTTTAAAGCAAAAATGCTTCTAGACCTTCACAACCAAACTTAGGCTCAATGCCATACTAGTACTACTCAACATTATATCAAAAACCTTTTAGTTTTGTGATTTCGGGAAAGACTTGTCCAAATGATCAAATTGGTATTTCTGACTCAATGCGTGATTCAAAAATAGATTTAAATGCCAAAATGCATATCAATTTTATCAAGTTGCTAAATTCTCAATTTCTCAACTCAACATCAAATCAACCAAAATACAAACAATACACAACAAGCAACACGACAAAATTTCTACATGCTAAACAACTGATTTCAGACTAAAACAAACATGTTGTACTCAACAACATTTAAAAGTGGTAGTTAGTTTCCTTTACCTGACAAATGATCAAACCAGTTTAGAAAGCCTAAAACAACTCCAAACACACAAGGAGCTATATATGCTCCTACGAACAACAGAAACATGATTAGGATACACCGTTAGAAACACTGAGCAACAAAGACTCAATCTGATGAGTCAAAAGACTCACGTAAGTTGAGCAGAACTCAAATGCAACATATACAAGAAAAAATTCAAGGAAAATGGTTGAAATCCAACTTACTCAAACAAAAAAATTGATTGGTCCAATTGAAGAACTCATTGCAAAGATCAATCCTATAATATTGGTTTTTCAATTAGCCTAACATAGGATGAAAACTTTTAAAAAGAAATAAAATAATTTTTAAAAAATAATTTCTAAAAAAATAATACATTTTAAAATTATGAAACTCAAAACAAAACTATTTATATTAAAATTAATTTTAATATTGGAATAGTCTGATTTTGAGTAAATTTTAAACTACAACTTCAAAAAATTTTAATATTCGAATAGTCTGATTTTGAGTAAATTTTAAACTACAACTTCAAAAATGTCATTTTCTACTAAGTTTTAATAAATAACAACAAATGTCAACTTATTAATATAATGTAATGACAATGTATGTATAATTTTTATGGGAGAACTAAGTTGAATACTTTTTCTTAAAAAAAATATTCAATTAAAAAGTTAAAATGTTAAGAAAAGATTAGAAAAATTAGTCATAATAAACTTAAATAAAACATTAACCGATACTTTTGATTCTCACAGTCTCACGTTATTTCTTTTGAATACACACAAGTTGACTCGTTTTTATAATAAGAATTATATTAAAATTATACTCATTGTAATTTCTTATCAATTAATTGATCATCTAAAATCTTTGACTCCATCAAAATATTTTATATTCTTGTCCTATACAACCATATAACTTTATGTAAAATAAGTTTACCGATTCTTAAAATTATTATTTTAACATTATATTTAACGTGGTTTTTTTATTAGTTGTACATCTAAATTATTTCACACTACCGATACACAAAATTGGTACTCTGAAACATTTTTTTAAGACATGTTTTCGATATATAATTTAAACGTAAGAAAAAGGCACGTGATTGTTTTCTATCTATAATTTAAACGCACAAGTGACATAATAAGATTTTATTATGTAAAATAGAAAAACATCGTTAAATATAAAACCTTATTAGAAACTTTTAATTAAAAATTGTTCAAAATTTATTTTGTTAATTGAATATTGTTTTACTGGTAGTTTGTAAATATCTTAGTATATTAGTTAAAAAATTAAGTATTATTAAAATTATTAAGAAAAACATATTTAATTTCGAAGCAAAAAAGTCATTTAGTATTTAATATTAAAATTGGAAAAAGATTTAACAATAAAGAAGTAACATGATTTGCCAATAAAGTAAAAGAACATGGATCAAGTTTCTTTTCTTTCTTAAATTCTTTTCATCACGTGAGGAAATAATGTTATTTAATCTTCTTGATTAATGGTAGCAGAACGAATTTCATTTTCAAAATCTGAAATTTTCTTCGGTGGTTGAGACCTTTTTGTTAAGGTTTTGTTTACTTGAATGAATTTGGAAGAGAATGATAGAGGGAATTTGAGAAGATTTGAAGATAAATTCTTTTGTTATTTATTTAAGTAGATTTGGAGGTAAGTGAGTGTAAATTTGAAAGTAAAATCTGTGAGAATTAATATAATATTTAATTGATTTGACAGACTAAAAAAATTTACTTCAAATTCACTCTTACTTACTTCCAAATCCACTTAAATAAACAACAAAACTTCAAATCCTCTCAAATCTACTCGATTACTTTTCCAAAGTGCATCTCAAGTGCATTAAAGTAAACAAAACCTAAAAGTTTCAAAAATAACTACTTTGGTATTCGGATATGATGTAAAATTTTTCAATAACGAGGATTCATAATTTTTCTTTTAATTTAAATACTATAACTTTTAAGTTTATTTGTATAATTTAATTTTAACTTTTATGATCAATCATTCTTTTCTTAAAACTGATTTGTTTTTTTAATTTTTTCTTTTATGTTTAATTTATGATTATGTGTTATAGCATATTATTTTTCTAATTCTGTAGTACATTCGAGATAGTTTTATTATCTAAGAAAAATGTGTATGGAATTTTATAATATGGTTAGAGCTATAACATTTATGATGTTGTAAATTGTGAGATTAATCCATTGACTTAATTGATAAGTAAATAAATGAATTTGTTTAGAGTGGTGGTAGGTGTAAGGGGACAGCAAAGAACTTGAATAATTCCAAGCATTCACACTTAGCTTTCACAATAATGAAAAATAGAAATAATGTTGTATATTGAGACACGTTGTGTATTATTTTTGTGTACTAAAAACAACTAAAAATTAGGTGGGTGAGGGAGAAATTATTATATTATAAACTTTATATCTGATGTTCAAACTCGTGATTGGCATTATTCACATGTGGTCGGTGGTACAGTACAATCTAAGAGTCATCACAATTTTTTTTTTTTCCTTCCTTTATATTCTTTATCTATTTGTAGCTACTTTTATTTAAAATCATATGAATTTAAATTAGGTTTTCAACTATTAAGTGATTTAAAGATATTTTAGTTGACTAGAATACATATACGTTTTTTATTTTAAAAAATACATATTACTATCTAGTTATTGATAAGAGCAGTATTAATATTTTAATTATAATTAAAAAATACAAATTACCTTCATTTCACATGATAAATAATAATATTTTAATTATAATTATATTATTTTTTAAATTTAAAATCATAATATATATTATTATATTATTAAAAGTAGTGTTAAATGAGTGTTTTTTTTTAAACCCTGTCAAACTATCTTTTTTCTATTGATAATTGTATAATATGATTATATGGTGGAAGCAAAATGATCGGTATGAATAAGCACAATGATTATTATGAATAAATACAATTAATCTTCATATTAATCAATTTAGAAATAAAATGTAATTACTTACGATTGGATAATAAAAAATTTATTCTGAAATCTATAGATACAAGTTTAAGGTAAGAAGATATATAATTTTTATTTATTGTGCAATTTCTTTTTAACTATCAACCAATGTATTTTGACATCAAAATGCTTTTTTTCATATATTCTCCTAATGGTTTTGACAAAAAGTTTGATCTAGACATTAGAATGTTCTTTTTAGATATCTCTGAATGGTTTGAATGAAAGATTAGACTCAGTACTTAAACTTTAAAACAATCTTCAAAAGACTCACCAAACTATAGATCATTGACATTGGTCCTACACTCCAAAATCAAATTTTACTAAGAAAATTAGTCTTGTAAAATAAAAGATGAGTAAGTTTTGCACTCTATATATTCTTTGCATGTAAATTTAATTGCATATATGTTGTCTCCAAAAACTTATATAAAATGACTTGTTAAGCCTATGTTAGATAACTTTTATCCAAATTAGAGCAAAAAGCATGTTATGCAGAGTTAATGGTCTTTGCAAAGTCTACAGACAATCTTTTTAGAATGTATTGTTGACGTGGAGAAGCTTTAACGCTTTCTTTGTGAGATTTTAAAAGACAAATCTTTCCGAGATCATAGTGTAAAAATGAAGAAACAAATATTCTCTACATATATGCAATAAACACTTAATAATATTGAAGATGTACTATAAGATGCTTAAAAGTATCTATCTCTATTATTTGTTCAAATATTAACTTATCAAATGAAAATATGTATGCAAGATATGTTTTGCAAATGTTTTTTGCATATCCGAGTCACATAAAACACTTACATTTACCATAATAAAATATGTAAAAGAATTAAAATTTAAAATGAAATGAAAGCAGTAGAAGACATGGGAGATTTTGAACCTACCTGTTGGGTTGATTCCTTAAAGGAAGTAATGAATTTAGAAAATGTAGAGGAACTTGGATGATACCTTTTGAAAAGTTTAATGCTTGACTCATGGCTAAGAGTTGTAATCCAACACAGGAATAAAATAATGCAATTTCCTTTATAGATAATGTGAATATGATACTAACACAATCACTACTTTACTTTTCCAACAGTTTGATTTTTAATTCAAACTGCACATTCTACTCAAGGGATTTCCTTATACCCAAGAGACAATACTGTTTGAATCTCTGGTTACATGCTGTGTTTGTGTGTTAAGTTGCTTTTCAACCATCTCTCATTTTTTTCTTCACCTTTCCTTTTTCCTTCAGCTTTTTCTGACGTCCTGTAATTTGTTTTAACGCAATTCTACACAGGCATTTTAAAATAAAAATCACAACCATTTATTTATTCCTTAAACATATTTCACATTCATATATATTCCTTCACCTCACAACGTTAAATGCATTGCTTAGATTTACAACCCATGACCACGTTCCTCGAAGCAGTGGAACGTATGTGATTAACACACATTATTGCTTATTTCGATTTTAAAGTAGAAAAATAAGTGAAGGCAAAACGTGTAAACATAATCAATAGAAACATTCGTAACTATTGTTTAAGAATCATAATATGCATAAAAAAAACCTGAACATACAATCACTCAAATCAAGAAGCTTTGAAAGATCACAAAATTTGACTCGATTTAACTCAACCTTGAAGCATTTGAACAGTATTCTCCGCAAGGTGATTCTACTACTTAATATTGACAAAATTCTCACATTCCAGTAAATGCCTTCTTTGCACCGCTAGAGGATCCAGCTGGAATTACTTTCAACACATTGAACCTCACTGTCTTTGATATTGGCCTACACATGACAAAAATAAAGGCATTCAGGTGTGTAAATCTAGAAAACAATGATAAGTTCCTACATTCATAACCTATAAAAAAGGATTCTTTCAAATATCTAACCTGCATTGGCCTATAATAACGTGATCTCCTTCTTTAACGCGGAAACAAGGAGATATGTGTGCAGGAATATTTGAATGACGCTTTTCATATCTAAATAGAACAAGCAGATAAACAGTTAGATATATGTTTGTCCCAGTAAACAAGTCCAATGAAAAAAAATTCTTCCGAAGGTATAAAGGGGGAATACCTCTGGTATTTCTTAATAAAATGAAGATAGTTCCTCCTGACAATGATGGTCCTTGTCATCTTAGCGCTGTGACATGTACCAGCTAAGATACGGCCCCGGATGGAAACGTTGCCCGTGAAAGGGCACTTCTTGTCAATGTAGGTCCCTGTATAGAAAAAAATGGGACTTGATTTAGAGACAAGAGTCACCAAACAGATACGGAGAGGAATAGCCTAAATGTAATAGTCAAGGAGGAGATTATAAATCCTAAGATTTGAGCAATAAAACAACGAATCTTAAAATACACAAAAAGGATCAACATCTTCTTGCTTGCTACAGTTTGAGATTATATATAAAAATACACAAAAATTTGATTCATGTTTAAGATTTAGCTTTCAAGATTAAAGCCACTTTCCAACAACACATAAATGACACGACAACTAAGTACATAGCAACCGTATCTATCTTCATCTGAGATACTGAAAATATAACTCAGATATTATAAATAAACCTTACAACTAGGTTATCTTATCTTCTGTTGTATCTCCAATGTAAGGTTAATCACAACAACTCCTCGCAAGACAATTATTTTATGGTTGCTTACCTTTTATCCTGAAACTGAAAGGTAAAGCTTGTAAAGCTGATAATATGAAGTCTCCATCACAAGGGGTATGATCCAAATTCATACTCCGTTATGTATATTTAAGTTACTCTCTTATTAGTCTCACTGATATGGGTGTTGAAACACCTTTTACCGTTGGACTTATTTCATTTCTCACTCATAGATTCCAGCTTTACTAAAGCCCAAAGATTCCAACTCATTATGTATTTGGCAAGAAACATTCAAATTCCAATACGAACAACAACCTGTGTACGTTCACAGACCAATTTTAAATTCTCATGACAAATCGTCAATCACATTAATACATACTTAGCAGCAGTCTCACCTCTCTCTGCAAGCTTGTTTAGGCAACACGATGAAATAAATCATTATAAACTCCAATTTATCAAGAAACAAATATGTATTAGTTTCAACCAAATTTCACCGAATGGATTGTTTCTCGTGCAATCTAGGACACCAAAATAGATGCATTATCTCGAACTAATAAGGAAAGGGAAGCAGAGTAGCAGGTATGACCCCTCATCGGTCATCAGATCTCAAACAGAATTTACCAGCAGCACACAATGTCATTAATATTTAGGTTTGATTGTAATTTCGTTCAATTATTTTCATGTAACAGAATAAAATCCTAGTCCTGGCATCACTTTGAAAATCAGAGCAATAAAATGTGTGGAAGTAACTTGAGAGCCAAAATTATTGAAATGATGATACAAATGTTCATAAGCCATAACAAGAATATTAATCATATATTATACATAAGAACAAAATACAAAAACTTTACTAACGTAAAGTTAAACAGAACATACCTTCAATGGCATCTCTGGGAGTCTTGAATCCAAGCCCAATTGATTTCCAAAAGCGATTCCCACCTTTCCCTGGCCTCTTTCCCTTCCCTCCTTTCTTAGAGCTTCAAAATCGATCAACACAGACACCGACAAAATGAAAACATAAATAAACTAAATCAAATAAGAAAATAAAAAGATGCATTATTCTGCGAATGAGCATACCATAGAAACACTTTCGGTTGCTTCAGAAAAGCCTTCTCTGTCTGCAAACAAAATTAAAAAAGAAATATGAATAATGAATTAATGCAACGCCACGATAGAAACATTGTTATGACGGAAAGTAACTAACCTGTTCAGCCATGGCTAGGGCTCTGTTTCAAACGGCGAAGCGTGTAGCCGCGGAGGATAAAAGCTTCAACACTGAAACCCTAATGAGGTGCACTGAAACTATTTTTATAACACCTTTTATTTTTCTGTACGTGGACTTTGTTAGATGGGCTAGCCCAAAAATCCTTTTGAGGCCGATCATAATCCCTTAGGAGTGGTTCTTTTTGCACCCTATAAATAGTAAAATCGTGACTTCTTTGGTTTAAAGATTTTCTGAATTGTGTAATTAAGAACTTAAAAACGTATACCAAACTATTAAATCAAGAAAACCAATTTAAAATTTAATTTGTAAAGGTGCAAAAAAAATAGCCTCATGCTTGAAAGTAAGTAAATATTTTTTCACACAAAAATGAATTATAAATGGATTATATAATTTAAAGTTAATCATGAAAATGGACAATAAATTTTTTTATTCCATTTTGGTGGTTTTTGTTTAATGACATTTGTTTTATAATTTTTACATTTTTTTACCAAATTTTACTTGTTTTATTTCTTGTATGTAGATATAGAAACTTATTTTAATAAACAACTTAAATAGAACCTTTTTAGTGTATCGTAAATTATTATTGAGTTAGTAAGTTTTCATAATATGTTGACTTTAGGTTGATACATTTTGTTGTAGCACTCGGTGTTGTGTAAAGGACTAATATTTTTTTGGTCTTTTTGTACTTTTGTAACACCACCATTTTGAGCAAGTAAACTATGATGGTTAATACACTATGATTATAACATTTAGTTGTCTCATTATGCTAGTTGTCTGAAAGTAATAAATATCAAAGCGTAATAGGTTAGGAGACACAAACCAATTTATAAATGAAGTGACAATGCATTTTTAGAAAATATTTTTATGTATTATTTTGGGTTGAACTAACCTTTTCAAAATGTTACTTTTTTTTTATAAATTAAATTTGTTTTATGTTAATGGACTTAATTGGTGTTAATTGTAAAATTTTGACTTGATTCGTAATTTGATCAATTGTGAGACTTTATCTTTCATTTGGCATATTTAGAACTCAAGAAGTTGGATTTGGATGTTCTTATGCTTACTCAAAAGTTAAAATAGGTTAAAAATGGGTTGATCCGCTACTTAAAAACATGTTAACTTTTACAATCCAACTCTTTGAGATATCGGACTGATGGGTTAGCATGCTTATTTTATTTTTTATTTTGTCATAAAAAATGTAATTTCGCATGGAAATGGGCGAGCTGAAAAGGAGTTTCTGTCAGGTTGCCTGATTGTCGGGTGGGTTGTTGGGCTGATATCGGATGCATTTGAATAATTTATCAGTTATTTGACTTTATCAAAACTTGTTTACATAAACATAACTACATTTGAATTTCCCATAACATCAAGTAAAGTGATAACAATAAAGGTTGTGCAAATTTTTGGTCATTCTTGAAACATAAAGAACATCATGCAAATGAAAATTATTCAATTTGATTGATTCTGAGGCATACTTTCAGTCTTTCACCATTACCAATAAGTAAAGAATTTGTACCGCTATTTACACAAAGTTCTCCAATTTTGTCACTTTGGTAAGTCACATGGTTGTTGGCTCCACTTTCAAAATACCATTCGTAATCTTAACCTTAATAAGGTGAAGCAATGAATGTACTATGTGTTCTTTGTTTTTCCCTTTCAACAGATTGATTTTTCCTTGTATAGGACTTATCAAATCGATAATAACATTGTATAGCAATATAACCAATCCTTTTACGTACATGACATATTGATTTTGAAATCCTATCTCTTCCTTCTTGGCAATAAAGTTTGTAGAAACATTCAGGTTAAGGTTGTTGACATTATTAAGTTTATTTAATCTGCTTTCAAAGGTTAACAATTGAGTTTGCAATTAAATTCAACTAATGTTAATTTGGTCAGACAGCTTGACAACCACTAGATTGTAATCAGAATCCAAGCCATTCAGTTTATGAATCACTAAATCATAGTTTAGAGATTGGTGAACCTTCCAGCTTTAACTTGTTAACAGGATTTTTCATCTTGCCAAGATATTTATCCATCTTAATGTCTCCTTTACATATGTTGTGAAATTCATATTTTAGATAGATAATTTTGGATCCAGTGTGTGTACCAACAAGGCTTTGAGCTTCATCCCAAAGTTGTTAGATGTTTCACAATGAAGCAATTGAGTTACAATGTCAATTAACATAGAATTCATCAGCCATCCTAAAAGGCTTGATCTTAGGCTTGCCAATCCTCATAGCTAGGATTGACTTTTGTTGTGTTCTCTACAATAATAAATTGGTCTGGACATTTTATTGTCTCTAGTATAGCCATCAAGTTTACATCCTCTGATTACTGGTAAGACTAGAGATTTCCATAGTGAATAATTTTTTTTGTCCAACTTGATAGAGATTATGGAAGGTAGGTCATTTTTCTGATTGGCAGCAAATGGCATGATGACTGTTATGGATCAAGAGTTTTTCTGATTGGCAGCAAATGGCATGATGACTGTTATGGATCAAGAGTTGTTTGCCTGATAGCTTTGACACCAAGATAGAAAATGGTACTAAATGTTATGATTTGCATTAATCATGTATTGTTTAAATACAAAAATACTTTTCTAATTAAGATGTTAATGAATAATTACAGTAATCACTATAACATTACACCATAAAAAAAAATATTATGAACCACTAAAATCAAGAGTTATAACTGATAGTATATTTAACATAATATTTGATTATGTCTAACTATGCATATAACTCGAAATCTTCAAAAGCTTAATTTGCAAGTTTTAAACAATATTCAACATACAATTGAATCGACGTGTGTATAGTAGGGAAGAACAACAAAGTTGAAAAAAATTATGAAGTGGTGAGCTGAAATCAAGTCCTAATAGATTGAAAACCAAAGAGGGATATGAAACCTCAACAAAAATGTAAATGCTTACGTATCGATGGCTCAACCACTTAAGATTTGTTATAGAATCTTGGACAACAGAGAGAAACACAGAGGCAAAGAGAGGTACATCTACATCTTAACATCACCTAATCAAAAACACAATAATAATTTCACTTTTTTTAACGGTGACAAATAGAGTCGTCAAAATGGGTCACAACCCGCGAGCCAACCCGGCCAGTCACGGGTCCGGGCCAGGTTGGGTTTGAAAAATACAACCCACTTATATGCGGGTTCGATTTCAACCCGGCTCATTTAGACCCGGCTCATGTGGGTTGAACCCGTGGTGAGCCGGGTTGACCCACCAACCCACCTACCTAATTTTATTTTTTTAATTTATTATTTTATTTATGAAACCCTAAAAAATAAAATACT
>NC_028355.1:4228101-4264061 GCF_000741045.1 Vigna radiata var. radiata
GGGTTCAAGTTTTTTTGGCTCGCTAATAAATGAGTCGGGTTGGATTGGCTCACTAAGTGACAAACCCGTGGTGGGCTGGGCCGGGTCGAACCGAGTTACCCATTTTGACAGTTGTAGTGACAAATATGAGTAGATACAAAATAATATGATATTTAGTTCTGACTCCGTAATAAACAAATACAAATTTATCTATTGGATGCGAATATTTTGTCATTCTTAATATATAGCTATTTCCAAAATTAACATAAAATGTGTCAGGACGTGTGTTTCCATAGAAACAACTTTAGCATATTGTATAAGAGATCTTTAATGTTAAAAAAAAAAAACAAACAAACTGGACGAGATCTTTTTATAAAGTTAGCTTAACTATGTTGTATACCTTCTTAATAGACGTGAACACAAAAACATTCTCTATTATGCAAAATAAGCTTATAAAGAATTTCCTGATATACAGAATTAGCTTAACTATGTCATATATAACATAACACGTTATATCTTCTTTTAGAAAAACCCTTGCGTTTAAGATATTTATTTGAAAACCTATTATCTTACAAACGAAACATATTCATCTTTTACTTTATTATTTAACAATATTTAATTTTTGCTTACTTTTGCTGATTAACAAAGGTATTGTCTCACATGATCCGGATGAAAAACCATGCTCTTACAGAAAATAAATGCTCATGTTTGCTTTGTGCTAAGATATAATTTAGTTACATGAAAAATCACTTTTCAATTTCACATAATTTGATTGAGACATTTTGTCACGATGATGCAAGATTTTGATGACAGCACCACACAAAAGACAGACGGTAATTACTGGTCAATTGATGTTCCTGGTATATATGTGTCATCACTTAATGTCATTTGCTATGACAGTTGGTTCATCGGTGTGAAAAAGTTGTAAATGTTATTACCCTTCTCCTTCTCAACCGCAATCTTGATAACTTCAAAGTGACATAACATGTGAAGCCTGGTACAAGAATGAGCAATCATAAGTAGGTAAAATTGAAATAGGTTATTACCTACAAATATAAGGATGGAATAAAACACTGTTGCAGCAGAGGGTCTTTCCATATTCTACGTGCATGGCTGAACAATGTACAGATGGAAAATGAGCATAGCTAAGTCCAGTTGAAGACAGCTTTTCTTTATTTGACTTTATTTGTTCCGAAATTCGACTAAAGTTTTATTTTCTTAGATTCTATTTTAATCCAAATAGAACTCAATCCAAACTTGTCAATTATTCAATTCATCGTTTTCAAAATTATAATTAGTTTATATTTTTTTTTTTCTTATCTTACAAAAGAAAAAATAATATATATATATATAATCAATTAAAAAATCAAATGATAATATATATATATATATATATATATATATATATATATTATTGATTTTTTAATTGATTACATATGTTGTTTACAAAATGAAAAAATAAATATAAATTAATTATAATTTTGAAAATAATGAATTAAATAATTGGTAATGTTGAAAATAATTCAAACTAGTTTACGTCTCGAGTAAAAATGAAAAAGTTATAAAAGAATTATCTATAAAGTCAATTTTTTTAGGGTTTTGAGTTAAAAGTGTTTGAAAGAAAGAAAAAAATCATCAATTCTTATTATCCATAAACTCAATGTTTTCAGATTTTTGAGTTAAAAGTGCTTAAAAGAAAAAAACCATGAATTCTTATCATTTAGTTTTTTTATTACTTGGATGATAAGTTTAGACTGAATCTAATTTTAGAGTTACTTAAAATTATAAAATATATATTTTATAATTTTATGGTGGTATACTTTTATAATATGATTTTATAATGTTATAATCTTTAATTTCATATAATAGTATTATAAATTTACAATTCAATAATATTATAATTATATAATTTTAAGTAACTCCAAAATATTCTCATAATATTTTACATTAGTCTCAACAACAACAAATGCATGCTATATGCAAACTATTCTAGTCTTTTACAACGAAATAGTATATTATAAAGTGTTATCAAAATGGATTGGAATCCGTGAATCAACCCATTTCATTAAAGGTTTGGATTGGATTGGGTTGAAAAGAATTTTAAAATTTTGATACGGGTCAATTTTGAATATGATTTACCCCAGTTGAATCCATGATGAGTTAGGTTAACTCATCAACTCACATTATTTTTCTAATAAGTATTTTTTGTTGGGTTAGTCATTTTACAAAATATGTATGGACTAATTAAGCAACATGAAAAATCCACAAAACTATATATATTTAATAACTAAATTTTATGTAGAAACAAATTTGAATCACTGTGAAACTATTAAAAATTTTGTTGATGAGATTTTGTGATGTCTTTGCGTGAATGAAATCTTATGTTTAATTGATCATAAATTTACTTTAAGTCTCTTGTCCTTTATTTAGATTTGAATAAGAAATATCTTGTTATTTTTTCTGAATTGAAAAAAAAATTTATAATTAAATCAACTAGTGAATCAATCCATTAAACTTATCCATCCGAGATGGATTATGTTGGATTTGAATTTTTTTTGACTCAATAATAAGTGAATTGAATTGAATTGACTTATTAAGTAATTAACCTGTGATGAAACGAATCGAATCGGGATAAGTTTAATATTATGACAACTAAGTAAGATCACGTAAAAATATATCATTCACCAATCACTTTTATATTAAAAACTCTTATTTGATGTTCATGATTTCCATTATTAACTTTTTATTCGACCGAATTGAAGACTATAGTTAGTCCATTTTGAAACCCAAATTTATTTATAAGTCTTCTACAAAAGTATAAACAATTTGTACATCTCTTTAGATATTTACAAAGCCAAGAAAATAAAAAGAAATTTTAATATTATACTCTTCAAAACAAGTATCTTAGCTTGGACCTAGGCAGAGGTCCAAAATGTTTTATTTTTATGGATGGATTCTCTATCATTTCGAGAGGTTGTCAACACTTATTAAATGATGTGACAGTTTTGTAAAATCTCACTAACCATAATCTACATAATTAGCTATAATCGTAAATGTTTTCTTGAATTAAAACAAAAGTATAATTGGTAAACTTATGCATTCAGGTNNNNANNANCGANNAAGCATTCAGGCATAATTCATATATATATATATATATATATATATATATATATATATATATATATATATATATATATATATATATATATAAACAAAATGTTTTACAACGTTCATATTAAGAAATAAAAGAAATATGTGAATTAATTGATTTCAATCATACTACATTTCATATATTCTAAACTGTTTCTATGATTAGCTTTGTAACGTATGCAAATGCAATATTCAAAGTTTTGTCTCTAGACTGGGATGCTGCCAACATCAAAAGCAACCTTTAGTAGTGAACTCTAACCGTCACAAGGTTTTACCACTAATTTACTTCAATTTCTTTCATATAATCAACATTTGTCACAATTACTAATTATTACCAAATTCTTCACAATTTCTTTACTAACCAACACCAATCACAAATTTTACAAATTCGTCGTTGTGTCCATCAAAAGTTTTGATGGATGGATCAATTTTGAGAAACTGTTGTCAAGAACTTTTGTTTTTCTAAGTAGTGGATTACTATAATGTTGAATATTATAGATGAAAAAAATATAAATTTGAAATAATGTAATTTATTATTAGCTTTAAAATTTTATTAAAATACTTTATTTTATTTTCTGATGTCTTAAAACTCATAGTAAATATTTAAATTTTCTAGTTAATGTGAAGCACAACAAGGAATTTTTTTTAAAGGTTTGCTTAGATGAAAATAGTTAATTTAATATGTCCATAATAAAGAGAAGAGAATCTTATACTTAAGAAACAAAAAAAAATGTAAATTAAATATCCATGTGGAAAAATCAAAAAAGGAAGAACATGCCTTCTTTTCATGCTCCAGTCGCTCATAAAATTATTGATTAGTTGATCATCCCAAGAGTTAGTTGTGTATGGGAGGGTTCTTCTTTGCTGGAGAATAGTCCATGCCAACAATGTCCACAACCTTCATATCAGAAATCTCTTCTTCCTTATTTACAAATATTTCCTTTCCTTCCCAATTCACTTTATAATTTCTACTGTTGTCATTTTCTGGGGCCTCAGTTTCATTCCCTTCATTCTTCACATTCTGAGTAAATGCATATAAATCATAAATAGGAAAACATAAAATTCCAAGGTTTTTCTTTTGAGTTCAAACTTTAACTACATGTGTGTGTATATATAAACCAACCTTTGAAATATCTTGGTTTGTGGAAATTGATGAAGTAACAAGTTTCCTACACTTTCTTTTTCCTGCACCAACGTAAGAACAGCCAGGATCTTAATTATATGGTGGAGAATGTCATGTTAGGACTAAATTTCCTTGCATGTTGCTTCATACAATATACATTGTAAAGGTTTAGTTCAGAACAAGAATATATAACGAGAATAATTCCTTTCATTTTTCTTTCTAAATTATAACAAAGAATAGATTAGATTCGGAATCAGAAGCAAGAAATACAAGGTGTGTTGGCAAGATTCGGAAAGAATGCTTGTGTTATAACAATAGTAACAAAGAAAAATGAATTTCTGGGGTAAAATACTAATGGTGTCTAGGTCGATGATGTCTTGGTCCACTATAATCTTCATGAATACGAGGTAAGTTGTTTGGTTTTCTGGAGGCTCTCTTCTTTAGGGTACCTGCGCAATACTGTTCATCTTCGCAGAGAGTAGCCTCCTTAAGAGCAGCACTGTTAATTCCTTTCAACAAATTGCTTTCTTCATCCTGCAATCAGAAGATTTGTTTCTGCTTTTAATTAACATTGGAAAGACACAAGTACGTAACACATCAAAGCAATTGTAACTAACGTGTTGTTTATGTTGTTGAGCTGCAAAAGACCCTTTCTCCAAGCGAATTCCTGAACAACAAAAGCAAACATGAGAAACTATATATCACACATAACAGAAGGTCTAAATGAAGTTCTTATGTACTTAAAATTACCTCGAGCCTGGATGAGAAAGAGAGAAAAAAGCAGAAGGAAAATTACAAAAGAAGGCTTCATTTGAAGAAAACTGCAGAACTTTGAGGTCTTTCTTCCTGTTGAAATTATGCAGGAGGAGGAGAATTAGTTCTTGAGATTGAACAGCTGAAAATTAAACATGTGACTGGTGGGATCTATGGATACTTATATTTATATATCTATCAATGAGTAGGGTGTAGGGGTCCACACTGTAGTCGAATTTCTTTCTATTGTTGTCTTCTACCATTGTCGGAGGAAGATATAAATAATTCGATATTCCCAATCATTTTAAGTGCAGTTTATAGGTGTTAACAAAATTTGAACGACAGAAAAATAATTAATATTAAGAAACGATGAGTTAGTGCACAACAGCAAAAGGAAAGATGAAGAGTGGATTCTAAATTAAAAAAAAAAAAAAAAACACATTTAGTTAGGGAAGAGTTTTATGAACACTATGTAATGTTATAGTTTCCTTGTTTTACTATTGTTTTTCCTTGTTTTTTCACGAATGTAGGCTTCAATGTCTGCAGTGCTCCCTGATAGCAGCGTTGAGATTCACTTTTGTGGTACATGAGCAAGGGTTTCTTTTTTCCTATGTTTACTTTCTTTCGTCCTTTTAGACGATATGTACAAGACAATATTATTGATTTACTCATCTCTAAACTCCTTGACAGCCTAACTTGTCGCACAACGTTTTTCCCTTGCTCTAACTAGATAGCTATAATAATAAGGAAAAGGGTAACACTGTTCAATTATTGACATAATTGGTATTAAGTGCTTATATATTATATTATACATAATTGACTCTTACATTAAATACCTATCAATTCCTTGCTGTCTAGATATATATACTATAGTGCAAAAGGATATGTATGTTTATGATTTACTCTAGATGAAATGCTGATTCAAAGAAAAAAATGTGAAGTGGGTTTAGGTAAAAATAATGATTCTTTGACACACTTAAATTTTTTATATTTATTTGACATTATTTTTTTTTATTTTATTTTTTGAAAAAATATAAAAGTTTATATTTTTATAATCATTTTATTATTATGAATGTAAAAATATGTAATCATACCATTAATCTTTATTTAATAATGTAATATTTTTTTGTTGATTACACGAGAATCCATGTAAAAGTTGACATTTACGTTGCCCATCTACTTATTTGACATAAATGTCTATTTTTATATTTAGTTATCTTCTAACAAAAAAAAAACAATTCTTTTACCTTCGTTTTTTTTATGTTTTGCGTCATCACTGTACTTTTCATCTTGTTCATTATTATTGTTATTGTTGTATAGTCGTGGTATTTGTTACGTCCATTGATGATGATTGTTGTTGTCACGGTGAAGGTGAAAGCTTTTCTTTGTTATTATTACCACAATTATAAAGTTTTACGATTTTTCATTCTTTATTGTTATTGCCACCGCTACACCAATGGTTTGTGTTTGAGGGTACGTACGCTAGTGTAAAAACGTTGATTAACGTCACTCTTTAGATGTTAGTTAGGGGTAAACTCGACGTATATTGATGACCGATAGCATTTTCGTAAATAAGTTGGCTATATAGACGTCAGTTAGGAGGTGTTCCGATGTCTATAGTCTTTTATACGTCGGGATGTCCTAACTGACGTCTATATGTCTGACAGGTGGGTGAAAAATCATTTCTTTCAAACATATAGATGTCAGTTGGACGAGACACCGACATCTATATGGCGAAAATTTATGGTTAATTATTCACCTACTTGTCAAACATATAGACGTTAGTTAGGACATCCCTGACGTCTATATGTATGCCAGGTTGGTGAATAGTCACTCTTTTCTGCCTTGTAGACGTCGGATCTCGTCAAATTGACGTATATATGGCGGACATTAATGGTTATTCACCTACCTGTCAGACCTATAGACGTCGATTAGGAGATACCCGACGTCTATATGTCTGCCAGGTAGGTGAAAAGTTATTTATTTCTGTCATATAGACGTCGGATGCCTTAGTAGTCGACGTCTATAAGTCCCGCGAATATTAATTTTTAAATCAGAAAGACATCAGATTAGTGAGGTCACCGACATCTTTTCCATTATAGATGTCGGGCTTGTGTGCAACAGAAGTCTGATTTCTTGTTAAAGCAGTGATTGCGAACTAACAGTTTCACGTACTTCATCATCTTCCTTGGCTTTTCTCTTCGTTCCATTGAATTTACAGGTGCGTTTAATCTCTTTTGATATGGTTAAACTTGCTTTTAATCCGATTAAAGTAATCTTTGATGTATTATCTTTTATTTGAACCGATTAAAATGTGTTTTCGTTGTGTTTTGGTGTGGTTTTTTCTTGTGTCTTTGCGTAGTGTAGTGCACCTTCTCCCTTTGATAGTTTCCTCCTAAGAAAAACTTACTTCTTTTGGACCTCTCATGGCATTCCAACTTGAAGACGAAACTGGGTCATTGCATAGAGCCATTCCCACCGCCAATGAAAAAGAAAACGGTAAGAATACGGTGTCACTGTATTCTCACCGTATTCTTTTTCATTGGCGGTCGAAGTGGACCTAGGCAACGACCCGAGTTCGTTTTAGAGTTGAAATGCCATGAGAAATCCAAAAGACGTAATTTTTTCTTACGAGGAAACTAACAAAGGAAGGAGGTGCTACTACGCTACCCAAAGACATGAGAAAAACTGCATCAAAACACAACACTTCATAGACATCGGTTAATGTAATGACCGACGTCTATAGTGTCCATAGACGTCAGGTAATGCAATGTTTGACGGCTTTATAGACGTCGGACGTGTCATTGAACCGACGTCTAGGGGTGTCCTTAGACGTCGGTTAGTGTAATGTCTAATGTTTTTATAGACGTCGAGCTTTGGCCTAAACCGACGTCTATAGCGACGTCGCACCTGCATAAATCCGACGTCCCATTAATGTCACTCGCAAAGACGTCAGTTCGTGAGGTGACGTTAAAAGTCCAAAATAACTGACGTCTAAAGTTCATTTTGCACTAATGGTACCAAAACGAGTTTATTTTTCTTATATATGATGATTTAAAAAAAAAATTAAACGATGGTTGTTTTATTTGTATGATATTGTGGTGTAGTCGTTTTTTATATGTACATTAGTATGTTCTTTTGTTTATACAAAATTTAAAAAGTTTGTGTAATTATATTTTATTTCTAATAAGCATTTATATGTGTCTAAATTTACCAGAATATAAAAGTTGATTAATTATTGGATTGTATTTTTTTTTTAATTTTATTTAACATAAATATTGTATTCATGTATGCATTGAGTTAAACTTAGTTTCAACTTGAGATTTAATATAAATAATTAAATGGTAATTATTCATACTAAATCTTAAATTGTTTGGTTAGATTATTTGAAAAAATATTTTATATAATTGGTTAATACATACACATTAAGTCTAATCTTAAACTTGGTGTAAGTTCCATTCAAACCATTTAACATGGTTCTCCATTTGAATATTTTTAGTATGGTGCACTATTTTTTATTTCTTGTGGAGACCAATGTTGACAATAACAAACTTAATTTGTATATATTAATAAATTATACAAAATATTTTTTAAAATAAGATCTCAGCTTGAATTAGAAAGTGAAAATCACATTCGATTATTAATGATGATGAGATTTGTAATATATATATATATATATATATATATATATATATATATATATATATATATATATATATATAAATATGGATTGAGGTTGGATGAGTGCAAATCATGTTATTGAAAAAAAGCATTGATGAGTACTTGTAATTTGATTGACAAAATAGGAAACATATTAAGGGAATATTATTCATGTGTTCATTGTTTGAATAAGATGTATCATAAACTTGGAAATGGAAAAATACGCGATCACCTATTAATTTTTGTTATTGTTAAACATGATATGAAGAATAATAAACTTTTCAACAACATTAAAACCAAAAGATGTCGACAAAGTGATGGTTGATCATTTAAAGAAGATGATATGTGATGTTGACAAACGACAATTAAGAAGAGCTTGTGTATTTTTCTTTGAAGTTTGATTTGGAAAACCAATTGTATCCAGGATACAAATCTTGTCAAGATTAACAACAAGTTTAAGATTATCTAATTTAAAAAGTTCTACTATTGGACTTGTTGAAGGATATGTTTTAAAAAAGTAACACATTAATTGTGAGTAGATGGGGTGAAGGTTTGCATTTACATGAGGGACATGAACTAACGACGATGAAAGTGGGGTAAATAATTGAACGGCGACACAAGTAGAATGTGTAGCAGTGACGACATGACTAGAATGTGTAGCAAAAGGAGGCGTAAATCCAAACAGTGACACAATCAGAGGCACGAACAACGATGACACGAGCAACGACATTGGATTGAGCAACAAGGATAATGTAAACATCGAGGAGGGTGGATAACACTACAAACAAGAGAGAAGTTTAAAACGAGAGAAAAAAACAACACATGTCGTTCGGGAAAAGAAAATGGAATATGAAAAGTTGCACATGCCTTTTAACAATGATTGAAGTAGGGAATCATCATTGTTTCTCTATTGTGCCACTTTTAATGGCAGTTGTGTAAAACAATTGTCGTCATTTATTTGCTACTTCACTTTTAACGACGGTTGTAAACGAATCGATGTTAAAAAGTATGCCAGGATAACGAAAATATCATCGTGTTTCATTTGACGACATTTGTTTTTTAACCATCGTTATTTGGTGTTATGGAAGCCACTTTTGCACTAGTGTTGAGATGAATCCCTATGAAAACTTAAGTAATAAAAACAATTCATGAAAAAATTTGTTAGTCACTTACAACTTGCTCTTGATTGTGCATGAAAAAAAATATTATAATGTTTATGATGATTTTAAGTCCTAGACAAATATGAAATGACATACATGTTTTTACTATACCTTTGGTTGATGATTGAAAATGTTGTAAGATACATGAGTGCATGTGTTAGATCCATGTTGCAAAGATAATTTAAGGTTGTGCACAATGTTATTTTATACAACAAATGATTTTCCATCATAAGATAAGTTTAAAGGTTATAGCGAGAAAGGTCATTATGCATGCCTTACGTGAATAAAATACAAGTTATATCAAATTAAAATACGTGAAAAAGACTTCATACACATTTAAAGTTACTTTTAGTATAATCTTTGTAGCCACGCAAAGTTGGTGAATGAGAAATAAACAAAATGGTGCTTCTTGGACCTTCTTCAGAGCAAATCGTTACAACAGACTTATAACATTAATCAGAACTTAGATTTTTGTGTGCAATTGTATCGCGTTTTGTTGTTCTCATTCGTTGACTTTGGCCAACAAGGATTAAGGAATTTACATTTTTTTGTATTTGTTTAGGTTTGTCATCATGTGACCCACAGAATAGGAAAGAAGAAGGAGGATGGGTGTAGCCCAAAAGGTTTTACTGGGTCAGTTCACTCCAGAATTTTAGTTACGTGTTTACCTTCTCCTGTTCTCATTTTTTCAACAAAATATAACTATTTTACTTCATAAATTACTTTTGCTAATTCATATATATTTATTACCTGGCCGCTCAACGCTCTATTATAAAATACAGCACCACCTACACTAGACAAATAGGAATTGGCTTTTAGCTACAACCATTATTTGCACTATATATTATTAGGAAACGTGTCTTTCATAATTTGACAATGTATACGTGTTAGTTTATGATTAGTCTGTTTCAAATATTTTTCTAAAATAATTTCAAACAGATCAATAAAATGGTGACACGTATCTTATTGTTAAAAAAGAATTGTTAAAATATTATTATCCATATTATTATGTTAGTTTGACCATTACACTATTCATGATCCAATCTCTTGCAAATTCAAAATCAAATTATCAAATTATAATATATAAATCAGAATAATCTTTTTCTTATAAATTATTTTTATGAAAATTAATTACATTTAAATTCATCTTGTATTAAACTTTTAAAATAAAGATTTTTCTTCAACGATTTTTAGCATTTCATTTCATCCAACAAATGAAATGAATATTGCATCGTCGAAAACACGAAACTCATGAATATGTTTTAAGCATTTCAGTGTTATTTCAATTATCTACTATACCTTTTCCAAATTAGGTTAAAATTAAATGAATTACTTTTTTTTAAGTTACTTTTGTGATTTTTATGGTTGTTGTTAAATTATATCAGGTTTCGCATCATTTCAAGTATTAAGCAATAATCACTATGAATTCTGCAATAATCACTATGAATTATTTTATAATTTGTATTGACTTTTGAAAATTGAAAATAAGATAAGTTTAACTATGTTTTAATAAAATAAATTAAATACTCTTCTCCAATAGATAAATGTTTGACTTTTTCAAAACCAATTATATATATAAAGGTAGATTCCCAAAACCTGTCAGAAAAATTCTCTTAAAACTTAGTTTTCTAAAACTTTATTTAATTTAAAGATGGTTAGCAAAAAAATATATAAATATTTATACGGTTTGGTCTCAATACGAAACCTGATCTAATATATATTTGATAAAAGGTCAAATTTTACTATATAAAATTGTCACATTATTTAGCTCAGATTATGTTATTTCTTAACCAGTCAAATGTATCGTCTATACTTAAGACATGGATACTATAGAGACCAAATCTAAAAGTGATACTGTGTTTCATTTTAATATTTAAACTAATACTTTTTATTAATCAAAATCATAACAAAGTTCAGTTAGCTACTTAATGTTTAAAAAAATTACTGAATTAAAAAAAATGTTTTACAAAATAAAACTTATTTAAACATTTTATTTATGTTATCACTTAGCGAAAAAAAAAGTTATAATATAATGAAAATAAACAGGAACAATTGAAAATAAAAAAACATTGAATAGGAACTATATTTCAATAAAAGTACTAAATTACATTAAAAAATCATTTAAATCTACAAAATTCTTTCCTATTTGCAAGTATATCGTTTTCAATTTTTTATTTAAAAAATTAATTATAAAAATTAAATATATTTTTAGCATCTAATTATTATGTAAAATTAAAATTTGTTCTTTTTTTTTTAATTTTAATATATTTTAATTTTCAAACTTTAAAAATGAAAATAAAAAGATATAATCTTTTAATCTAACTATATAAATCATTTTGATATGTTAAATTAAATGACGGTTTCAAATTATCATTTAAACTGTTTACATCATTTAATATATTTTAACTCAAATTTTAAAAATGAAAATGAAAATATACTCCTTCTAATATTATTTTCAATTTTGTTGACAGGTAAAAAAGTTTAAAGTCATTTAGTGAAAAAGATTACTTAATTTTATGTCTAAATTAAAAGGCCACAAACTTATTTAATCTTGTAATTGTAGTTTTATCTATATATTACAAAATGCATGATTATATTTTTCGCAATTTTAGTCCCTTAATCTTTAATTATTTTTAATTTTGGTCTTGAATTTAATTTTACATAATTTTGATCTCTTATCTTTTAATTATTTATAACTTTATTCAATTAAAAAAAAAATATACAGAATCACGATCAGACAACTAGTATTTTGTACCATGCATTTTTTTTCTCACGTTTTCTTCTGTCCCTCTCTTATTGTAGATAAACTGTCAGAGCCATATGCAAAGAAGACAACACGTGAACCATTATAGATTTGTCCGAAATTACAGATAATTCAAGTGTGAGGAACTAAAATTTCAGAAAAACAAAAATATTTCAGACATCATCATTGTAAATTTTACAAAAAAGGAATCAAAGACACTATTAAACCGGTGAAAAAGAAAAATACACAATTATCCCTGCCTTACAAAAGATTTAGATAAACAAGTCAATGCTATTAGGAAGAAGACCACACGTCTCTGCATAACATTGATAACATTTTACTATAAATATAGTTCGAAGCATTCGGTTGAAAATATTACAGCCCTGAAATAGCTACTTCCAAGGTGAAATGGAAAGAAGAGTTGCAATTATAGGGGCAGGAACCAGTGGCCTTGTAGCCTGCAAATACCTTCTGCAGTATGGATATCACCCAACTGTGTTTGAAGCTGATGATGGCGTTGGAGGGCTATGGAGGCATACTATGGACTCCACCAAGCTCCAAAACAATAAACAAATGTACCAGTTTATGGATTTTCCATGGCCTTCTTCAGTAAAAGAAGATAATCCAAGTCACAACCAAGTGCTAGATTATCTTAACTCCTATGCTCAACATTTTTCCCTCATTCCTCACATCAGATTCAACTCCAAAGTCATTGATATAGATTATGTTGGAGGAGAGTCTACTGAAGAAATTAAGTCATGGGAATTGTGGGGTGGTAAGGGCAAGCCCTTTTGCTCCAAGGGAACTTGGCATGTTACAGTGCAAAATACCAAGACTTTATCTGCAGAGGTATGTGATTCTGGTTTGTTTAATCTGAGCAAGTCTTACTTTCATTGTCTGTTTTTTTCATAAAGTTGATTTTTTAATCACGTGTGAGATGAGTTTGAGCTCAAATAAAGCATAGAGAAACTTCTTTTTATCATTTACAATGATGTCTTTTTTGTTTTTATAGTAATGATGTACTAAACTGAACATTTGTATAAACAGGTACACAAGGCTGAGTTTGTTGTTCTTTGCATCGGAAAATACAGTGGTCTTCCAAACATTCCTGAATTCCCACCGGGACAAGGACCAGAAGTTTTTGATGGCAAAGTTATGCACTCCATGGACTACTCCAATCTGGACAATGACACTGCTGCTGAATTGATAAAAAGAAAAAGAGTCACAATAATTGGCTCACAAAAGTCTGCTATGGATCTTGCAGCTGAATGTGCTAATGCAAATGGTGAGAAATTGTTTTGGTTGCAAAGTTTTCTACTCAACCTGCAGTAGTATGATTTATTTGACTCTATCCTACATCACTTGCTAATACTTAGTTATATTCCCTTCTGATATTTCTCTTCTCTGATAACTGTGATAGGAGTCAAATACCCCTGCACAATTATCCAGAGGAACGCACACTGGTTTCTTCCAGATTTTAACGTTTGGGGAGTTATTGCTGGATTTTTATACTTAAATCGTTTTGCAGAGCTTTCAGTTCACAAGCCAGGAGAACCATTTTTTCTTGGTCTTCTGGCCACTTTACTTTCACCATTGGTAACATTCAATGACATTCTGTTTATGCAGTTCTTCACAAAAACAAAAAAGGAAGATTGTAGAATTTTGTAGATTAACTAGACCAAGTTTTCAATTTTTATAGAACAGTATGCTGATACACAGTTCCTCTGTTAATTTTCAGAGATGGGGAATCTCTAAAGTTGTTGAAGCTACTCTGAAATGGAAGTTGCCATTGAAGAAGTACGGATTGATACCAAACCACAGCTTCTTTCAAGACCTCTCCACATGTCTGATTGCAGTGTTTCCAGATAAATTCTTTGACAGACTCAAAGAAGGATCTATCATCATAAAGAAATCACAAAGCTTTAGCTTCTGCAGTGAAGGTGTAATCCTTGATGGAGAAGCTAAACCTCTGGAAACAGATATAGTAATTTTTGCCACTGGATACAGAGGTGACCAGAAAATAAGAAACATGTTCAAATCTACAATCTTCCAAAATCACATAGCTCTGCCACCAACCTCCTCAACAGTTCCTCTCTACAGGTCAGTCTCTTGTTGATTTTTCCTGTTTTTCTATTGTTATGTTCACCAAAATTTTAACCTTTATCTATGTTTACCAATGAATTCAGACAAATAATCCACCCTCGGATTCCACAGTTGGCAATAATAGGATATGCAGAGAGTCTGTCAAACATTTTTTCCTCAGAAATGAAAAGCTTGTGGGTGGCTAATTTCTTGGATGGAAACATTGAACTTCCTAATATAAGAGAGATGGAGAAAGAGGCGAAACTGTGGGAAGAAAACTTGAAGCAATATGGTGGAACATATTTTTGGAAAACGTGCATTGCTAATTGTGCAATTTGGTATCACGATCAACTCTGCAAAGACATGAAGCATAATCCCAGAAGGAAGAAAGGTTTTCTTAGAGAACTGTTTGAACCTTATGGTCACGCTGATTATGTAGCTCTTACTCATAAATAAAACAATATTAAAGTGGTATTAATAATCATTTTAATGTAAGCATTAACGTGCACCTCTTAAATTTAGTAATAAATAGCAACAATTTTTGTTGTTGTGCTGCAACTTAATCATTTTTTCTGGAAGCTTCAAAATTTAAGAGATAAAGCTATTTTCTGTATGAGATTAAAAAATGTGATATTATTATCTTTATGAGACAAGACCTGACCTGCAAGAGATAAGATGCAGCGGTATTATTGAAGCAACGTTAATCCCATCTTTATTTTCTTCATGAATACTACGGAGAATTTTGTATTAACTTTATTTTAATAATAAAATAATAGCTATAAGGAAAGATATTTTTGCAGAAGAATCTAGGGTCACAGCAAGACCAATTTGTCGTGGACAGTTACAAGGATTATCTAAAACTTTGAAAAAATATAAATGATGTAAATATAATTGTTGGTTGATAATTAATGGCAAAAGTTAAATTTGTGTTTTCAGAAATGATTTTTTACTAGATTGGAGATTACCTCCATGTCTAAAATTTTAATTTATTTATTTTATTTAAATTAAGAGTGGGTAAAAATCGTATTCTTTGAAAGGGAGGAGAAAAAAAGAAAATTTATTGATATTTACCGAATCATTTTAATAAAATTGTAATTTTTGTTGCGTTTATTGTTCGAATGTGATGAAATTTTGATATAAATTTATAATATATATTTTCCATTTTAACAACTGGGAATAATTAATAGGAGGTATATGGTTTGAGAAGTCAGCTTATATTGTTGCTCAACTTTAAGTTTTTTTTTTTTTTTTAAATATTATTACTTTGATGTATTAGATAATAATTGACACTTATTTGTGTTTTTTATTTGATTTTCTTATACTTATACTTAATTTTAATAAAGTTTAATTGATTGAATTGTAATCACGAGTTTTTACTTCTATTAAAAGGGTTTTCTTCGTTTAAAATATTGGTATTTTTTTTTTTATGATAATTGTTGTCATTTGTGAGAATCTTTAAAACAGTCTAAAGGTAGTATCATTTTTTTTTTTTAAATAATAGTAGAATATTTTAACGATAAAAGATTAAGATTATAAATATGTTATCTAATGAAAGTTCACTTTTATAAAAATCTATTATCTCTCTAATTTCTTCTGTATTTTTTGTTTAAATTTTTAATCCTAATGTTAATTTTTTTATGATCAACTAACTATGATGCCTCCTTGTGAAAAATTCTACATATCCATTTTTAATATCATAGTAAGTTTATTTTTTATTTTTTTTGAGGTGATTTTGGTTCTTTGAATTATAAGTGTGCTATATTTTAATACATGTAACTCAAATGTGTTTAAAGTGAATCTCTATTACATTATAATCATGGTGATATGTTTAGATTTTTAATTAAGATTTTCTTTGTCAAATTAGATCTCATATTATGAGAAATAGAATTCTAAAACATTAGCGAAACTTGACTATTGTGTGTTATACTCTAATTCATGTGATTAAATTTCTTTAAAGTGAATCTCTATTACATTGAGATCATGATTATATGTTTAGGTTTTTAATCAAGATTTTCTTTGTCAAATTAGATCATTTCATGAGAAATAGAGCCAACTTGACTATGACATAGGAGAGTCATGAGTCCCAAAATTTTTTTATTTTTTATTTTATATATTTTTATATATAATCTAAAGTTATATATATATATATATTATATTATTTATATTACTTTTAGGAAAGTTTCTCACCTTCTCACCATCTTATTTATATATATTATTTATTTATATATTTTTATTGTTTAAAAAATAAAATAAAAATCAATTTGATAGACATTGGTTAATTAAAGAGACTATGTTTCTGTCTCTAGCCATAAGATTCTTGTGTAATAAGTCTTCAAGAAAGTATAAAAATAGAAAGAAAAGCAATGAGATAGATTGAAGAACATATTATCACAATATTTCTCATGAATCAATGAGTATTCTATTATGATTTATATAAGTTAGATTTATGACTATCTATGTTTCTCCCAAATTAAGTATTTTTCAAATTAGTATAAACTCAAATTATGATTTTAGGGATCTTTATGAAATTGACATGAACCTTAATTATATTTTTCTTCAAATTAGTGTAACCCTAAATAATGAAATTTAGGGATTTTTGTGTTTTCCGCT
The DNA here is from genome assembly GCF_000741045.1 of Vigna radiata var. radiata. Classification (NCBI taxonomy): domain Eukaryota; kingdom Viridiplantae; phylum Streptophyta; class Magnoliopsida; order Fabales; family Fabaceae; genus Vigna; species Vigna radiata. Next base: position 4,245,362 of record NC_028355.1, read on the forward strand.
GTATATGATTAAATTTGTAAAATTTTTATGGATATATCTTGGGTTGCATTACCAATTCCGCTGCACATAATGAATTACTTGAATCAACTTTAATTGGAATAAAAGTTAAAATACCTCTGTTACATGAATTCAATTAATTAGAAAGATTAGAAATTGAAAAGTGCATACGTAAATGGTTTAAGTAGAGGAAATGAAAAGTTTTTTTATTTAATTAAAAAAATAATTTATATATAAAAAAATCTAATTTGGCATTTTTGAATTTTTTTGGTTCAAGTTTCGCCACTACTCTAACGAATATCTATGAAAAAAAAAGTTTAACAATGCTAAGGAAAGTTTTAATTTAATTCTTTCTAATGATTTATGAAATGCCAATTTTATGACGATGGTCCTTGATGCATGGAGTGAGTGAATATGTTTTAAAATGTTTATTTTACCTAAATGAAGTAAATGGTTGAATTGATGCATAGTTTCTGATTATGAGTTGGTTTCATGTATGATAATGAGTTAAATGAAAAAATTTCTATTTGTTTGTGGAGTGTGATATTTAATTATGAAGTTGAATTGGATTTGTGTGATTTGGTTTAAGTATTTGATATAATGGTCGTGTAAGATTGAGGGTATAGTTTATTAGGTTAAAAGTTAGAAAAATATGTATTTGAATATGATTGTTTGATTTGATATTTTGATTGAATTGATATTGTTGTTCTGAAACTAGTTTGAATTGGTTAGATTCTCCAATTTGATCTATTGATAGTTATTTTGAACTAAACAAGAAATTTTAAATTTAAAAAGAATTAATGTTACATAGATAATCAAGTTAAATAGCCTATTCAAGTTAAATTGGAAGTTTAAAGTCTAATATAACATCGGGATGCCACATAATCGTTAGGCACCATTTGTGAGAACTTAGACAATGAGCACTAGAGGTACAAAGCGTCGAGCGCCATCTTGATATCGTCGGAAGTGATGATGAATGATAATGGAGTCTAGAAGAAGGAAAATAAAAGAAAAACACAGAAATAGTGGAAGGAGAAGTACTCAAGAGCTCACAAGGAAAACAAAGAAAAAGAAAAAGAAGAAAAAGAGAAAGAAAATCTAAAAATTGGTTCAAAATCATAAAATTTCGTAACATATAAACCTCGGTTCAAAACTAACCAAAACATAAAGTGGTCTATGGCTTCAGTTATTTACAGAATCGTTGTCATAGGTCCTTCAAATCTCTTTGCATTCTCCTGAAAACTGACATGTTAAGCTGACACATCTCTGAACAAAATCTATGACTTCAACTATTTGTAGAATTGGTGCCATAGGTCCTGTGAATCCCTCTACATTCCCTTAAAAACTAACATGTTAAGTTGACACATTGCTGAACAAGACCTATGACTTCAGTTATTTGTAGAACCAGTGTCATAAGGTCCTACAAAATTGACTTATCCCAAGAAAGCTGACATTTTAAGTCTTTTGAAACATGTATGACTTCAGTTGGATTAAGAAACACGGTCATAATGTTTTTATGATTTGATTCCTCAAAAACCGAAACCAAGAATTTGATTCAAGTTTCAAAATTATCACTAAAAATTTTAGATATTTTTTTTTTATAGAGTTTAAGCAACGGTTGTTTGTAAACCAGTGCCATAAAGTGTTTATACCTCAGTTTCGCATAGAACCAAGACCAAAAGTTTAAATAAAATTTCAAAATTTTCATTAAAAATATTAATATATTTTTGGCAGGCTTTAGGCAAAATTGTTTTACAAAATCGGTGTGATAAACCTCTTTATGCTTCAACTATTAAAATAATCGAGATAATATGTCTTTTTATAATTAAAATTTTGTAAAAAATAACAAAATTGTGTTATAATCCTTAAAATTAAATAATAATTTAAAATCTTATAGGATTTATGACACTGATAATATGTAGAACGTTACCAAAATCTGTTTTTTTTTTTCGGTTTTTAATGGTTCAAATTTTTTTTAAGGCAAAATCTTGACTTGTTTTTTTCTTTGGTTCATATTCAAGATAAAAAATTCTCCTTTTTTTTCTACTTTATCTCGTGTCTTGGTTCTCAAATTAGTATCATAACTCGAAAATAACCTATAACTCGAAAATAACCTAGAAATGATTGTCTTTCAGAGAAGCATTAGTATTAAAATAAATTCTAAGTGTTAGCATTTAATATTAAATATAATGTTCATTAATTTTAATGGGTAGTTGATAGTAATATTTTACCAGCCAAAATCTAGTGCCACTAAAAATATGTCCTAGAAAAGTTATTGCTTTTTGCATTGGCTTGAATCATTATGTGTACACATTACCTTAAACAATATATATATATATATATATATATATATATATATATATATATATATATATATATATATCAAAACCTCGTGGGACCAAAATGTAACCTACTCTTATTTAAAATACATCACACACGTAAGAAATAGCATTTTGCTTTGGGCTAGAAGCAATATTTGTACTACATTATTGTGTTTGTTTGACCATTTGTACTTTTTCTACTAATCACCGGAGACAAGATCTTTCATTTGATTTCCTACATGCAATAAAAAATGGTTCAAAGAAAATCATAAGACTACAAAGCCCTACATTTTATAATAATATTCTACATTATTTATTTCTCTTTATATTAAAATATAATCATACGTCTCTATCCTTTTTAATTAACCCACATTTTTAAGAAAATTAATTAGCTTTTTGTGGATGATAATATATTTGTCCATAAGTTTATTACTATTCCAAATTTATCTTTAATTTCTTTTTAAAAATTTGATCCCCTCTTTCCATTTAATATATTTTAAGATTATTTTCTTGAGAATAAGTTACGTAATTTTAATTCCAAATTAATTCAATGTAATTTGCACTGAAATTAAATGCAATTGAATTTGTCTAAATAATTATATAATCCAGTCAATGCATCAGTTCATCTATATATTCACCCAGCAAGTGATTAGTATAGTTTTAAAGCATTTACCCTGAACATTTGAGCATTGGATCAAAGAGTTGCTTGCAATTGTTGTCTCTGCAAAGGTGAAATGGAAAGAAGAGTTGCAATTATAGGGGCAGGAACCAGTGGTCTTGTCGCCTGCAAATACCTTCTGCAGTTTGGATTTAACCCAACTGTGTTTGAAGCTGATGATGGCGTTGGAGGGCTATGGAGGCATACTATGGACTCCACCAAGCTCCAAAGCAATAAGCAAGCATACCAGTTCATAGATTTTCCATGGCCTTCTTCAGTGAAAGAAGATAATCCAAGTCACAACCAAATGCTAGATTATCTTAACTCCTATGCTCAACATTTTTCTCTCATTCCTTACATCAGATTCAACTCTAAAGTCATTCATATAGATTATGTTGGAGGAGAGTCTACTGAAGAAATTAAGTCATGGGAACTGTGGGGTGGTAATGGCAGACCCTTTTGCTCCAAAGGAACTTGGCATATTACTGTGCAACATACCAAAAGTTTATCCCTAGAGGTATCTATGTATGTCTAAGCAAAAGCAAGTCTTGCTTTCATTTGTCAATTTCTTGATCTGAGAATAAGTATTTCATTCAGATTCTGGTATTCTCTTGCTAGCTATGTATGCACAAACATCATTTTGTTGAATATCTTGGAGGTTAAGTTTGAGTTCAAAGAATGAGAAAAGGGACATGTTTCTTAGGTTCTTTTTATCATTTACAATGGTGTCTTTTTTGTTTTACTGATATACTAAATTGAACATTTGTATGAACAGGTACACAATGCTGAGTTTGTTGTTCTTTGCATTGGAAAATACAGTGGTCTTCCAAACATTCCTGAATTCCCACAAGGACAAGGACCAGAAGTTTTTGATGGAAAAGTTATGCACTCCATGGACTACTCCAATCTGGACAATGACACTGCTGCTGAATTGATCAAAGGAAAAAGAGTCACAGTAATAGGCTCACATAAATCTGCTCTTGATCTTGCAGCTGAATGTGCAAATGCAAATGGTGAGAAATTGTTTTGGTTGCAAAATATTCTACTCAACCTCCAGAAGAATTTATTTCAGTTTGGCTAGTTTAGTACTTATCGATGATTCCCTTCTGATGTTTTACTCCACAAAATCACTTTTGCAGGAGTCATGCATCCTTGCACAATTATCCAAAGGACTGCATACTGGTTTTTTCCAGATTTCAACAGTTGGGGAGTTATTGTTGGATTCTTATATTTTAACCGCTTTGCAGAGCTTTTTGTTCACAAGCCAGGAGAACCCTTCCTTCTTAGCCTTGTGGCCACTTTACTTTCACCATTGGTAAACTTTTCTGTGTCTACTTGAAAAATGAGAAAACTATCTTTCAGACAAGTTATCTGCAAAAACTGATTTCAACCATTTGATTATTAACTTTCAGAGATGGGGAATTTCTAAAGTATTAGAAAACATTCTGAAATGGAAGTTGCCATTGAAGAAGTATGGATTGGAACCTAGTCACAGCTTTCTTCATGACCTCTCCTCATGTCTGCTTGGAGTATTTCCTGATAACTTCTTTGACAAATTGAAGGAAGGAAGCATCCTCATAAAGAATTCACAAAGCTTTAGCTTCTGCAGAGAAGGTGTGGTGATTGATGGAGAAGCCAAACCCTTAGAAACTGATATAGTCATTTTTGCAACTGGATACAAAGGTGATGAAAAAATCAAAAACATATTCAAATCCCCAATTTTCCAAAATCACATCCTTGGGCCAGCAACTTCCACAGTTCCTCTCTACAGGTTAGTCTAAAATCTGTAAGAAATATTACTTGTTAATTTATCTTGAATGTTGAATTATTTCAGTAATATGAAAAATGTAACCATGGCCTACGTTGTACTGCTTCAGACAAATAATTCACCCTCGGATTCCACAGTTGGCAATAATAGGATATGCAGAGAGTGCATCTAACATTTTTGCCTCGGAAATGAAAAGCTTATGGGTGGCACATTTCTTGGATGGAAACATTGAAGTGCCAAGTATAAGAACAATGGAGAAGGAGGTGAAACTGTGGGAAGACAACATGAAGCAATATGCAGGAACATATTTTGGGAAATCATGTTTTGCTAATTTTGGCATTTCTTATCATGATCAACTTTGCAAAGACATGAAGCATAATCCCAAAAGAAAGAATGGGATTTTTGCAGAATTGTTTGAACCTTATAGTCCCGCTGATTATGTTGGTCTTACTCGTAAATGAGAATTTGAAAGGATTATATGATTTGTTTGGTCCATGCATCTCTTCCAATTATAGAAACCTTGATTACATTTTTTTTTCTAATATCTCTCATATATGTTACCCTAAACCTTTACAATGACTTCTTTAAATATAACAGTTACAACAGAGAAATTAACATGTCATGTTAAACCATTTACAAAATAATACTTTCATAAGTAATATATCTTAAATTTCTATCAAGAAAAATACACAAACTAATAATACTACCGAACACATACATGTGGTAGCAAAAGCCCTACTCAGAAACCAATTAGTAACCAAATTAAAAATTGATCACTAACCAAAATTTTGGTCGTTAATCCTTCCTAAAAGCATTGGTCACCTTCTACTATGGGATACCAATTTAGTCAACGAAATTTCGATGGTTAATTTTGTAGCAAAAAAAAAAAAAGCAGTGATCCCACTTTTGTTGCTAAAGTGAAAATATTATTAAATTTTTAAAAAAAAATTGGTGCTAATTTGGGTGCAAATGTGATAATATATCAACCATTATTTTTAAATCTATAATAGGTTACTTTTTTATTTTAATTAAAATATTTTTAGGGGCTAATTTTATTGACAAATTTGACTTGTTTATGTATAATATTTTGACATGTTTGTAAATCATTTAACATGGATATAAGTATTACAAATTTAATTAACTCGCATCTCGTCGTCTTCTTCATGTTTGTCTCAACCTCTACTCTTTTTCATTTTTGTGGTGGAATAGAAATAACAACCTCATTGAATGTTCAGCTTGTGGAAAATCGGACGACAATAGCGAACCCCAGGTCGACGGTTAAAGTGATGCCAATGTATGTTTGTCTGTTCTAGATGTTGCTCTTGATTGCACGAGGTGACAGCGGTACAATACGATATGCTTCATTCTTGGCACCGACTATTTCCAGGTTGTGATTTCAACACCTAAAAGCTCATGTTTACAAGAAAGACACAAAACCCAAGTGTATGATCCGAAGGATAGATAACACATGATGAAACCATTCAAATAATGCAATAATGCTTAAAAATCGCCTAAACTAAGGTATGAATGATAATGCAACTAAAATTCAATTAAAATAGAATGATGATGCAAACAAAATGATTAATGCTTTTTAAATGGAAATATATAATCTCAACTCAAGTCCAATTCATTCAATGATATCCCAAAAAGCACACATTTCACAATGTTTTTGGAACCATGATTAACTTTACTTTTTTCATTATAAAATATTTTCTCTTAGGTTTCTAACCTAGAAGGCACTTACCTACCAACTAAGCATGGATCTTCCACTCATATGCTTTGCACTTGCCACATTAGGTCTCAAAGGAGTGTCTCTAACATTTTTTTTATTTTATTGACAGACAATTCTCCAGTAACATAATGTTTTGCACTTGCCACATTAAGTCTCAAAAGAGTGTCTCTTTCCCCAGTAACATATAGTCTCAAAGGGGTGTCTTTTTTTTTCTTTTTTTTTTTATAATTGACAAACAATTCTCCAGTAACGAGTGTCACCATAGAAACATAACAGAAAATAATTCATTTTTTATTTAATATATTAACAAAAAACTATCTTCCTTAAGTGTCATGGTGTCAAAACTACATGTGTAGTGTGTGAAGGTTCCCAACAAGTAATCATGATCACGAAACAAATGTCAACAATGTACTCAGAAAATATCTGAACAAACTTGGAACTTAGAGTTAAAATGATGAATTTCCAATTAAACACGTATTATGAAAAATCAAGATGCAATAGATATACTAGGTAAATGCATTAATGATGTAAGATATCAGACAAGATGACATGCATGAGAATGAAGAACACAATGTACTTTGATAACAAAAGATAAGTTCATGTTTGAAGACTATAAAAAACATCTTAATTAGATGTCACCTTAGGTACCTCGTTCCATTTCCATACTTTAAGCAAATCAGTCCCATCTTTAGTGAAGAAGAGCCCCCCATCAACGCCTAATTCAAATGATGTAATGTTTTTCTTAGCAAATAAACGACCCTTCTCTGAAAATTTATATAGGAAAATGACATGGTTAAGATATACAATGATATCCGATGCACTGATATGTAATAGTATAAAAAATATATAATTCAAGTTTACTTATGATGGCAATTCGTACATGCAAACTAAATTGTTTGAACAAGAGGAAAACAATATTGGTTTTCCATTTGCATCATGCATCCCAAAAAAGTGATATAATACCCTGTATAATAACAATATGAATTTTGTGAATTGACCAACCTGTTCAAGACTACTGTTAGCTTGTTTTCTACGAAAAATACAACCATATGATTAGGTATCTTACACTTTGCTCCTTGTGTGTATATACCACAGTCAAATTAGTTCCCACTTCCTTGCATTCCCAAATTTTAATTGTGTCGTCAGATGAACTTGAAAACAAATAATGCTCCCAACAAAGAAGGGATGTGACTACACCAGTATGCTCATTGAGTGTCTTTGTACATTGTAATGTATCCATGTCCCAAGCCTAAAGAAAACAAGGTAACAAGATTTGAATATTGAATGATACTTGAATTGATCACTTTGTAATTCAAGGAAATTTGATATGATGAAAGGAAAAAGGTAATATTTCGACATCAACTCACAATAGACATACCTTTATGCTTTGGTCAATGGATCCCAAGTACAACATATTACGTCCAACAGTTAGGCAAACCACTGATTTAGTATGGTTGATCAATGAGTCAACCAATTCAAAAGGAGACTTAGCTTCAGAGTTTTCTCTCCAGGCAGTAATGACACCATGTTGAAGTTTTTAATAATTACATACATTAGAAATAAATGTTTAAAAACGAGTATTCTTAACCTAATCAAAGGAAAAAATGGTAGTGTAATAAATTACGATGAAATAATAGGTAAGGAAAAAGGTATAAGATGTTTAGATAATTCAAAAACTCTTAATGTAATGAAGCATAAAACTCATTCAACTAACTAACTCCATTATAAAAATGAAAATTGAACATAGATAACATTTAACTTCTATATTTATTATTACCTTTGCCCCAGCAAAAAGGATGTTGTTTCCAACAGTCATGTGAAAGATCCGTCCTATATTGGGTCCATCCAGAGTGAACTCTATATTAGTCTCAGTATTCAAAGTCTTTATCATAAACACATCCATGTAATCAACTTTCTTGCTTATAATACTTTTATATGTAGAACGTTATTATACATTAAAATAAAACAAGGACAAAAATCCATAGCCCCTCACTTATCAAAGAGTTAACCTCTGTGCCAAAATGTATGACTTTAATGCATTGACCTGTATGGCAATCCCATATCTGAACGATCCTATCAGTGCTACCAGAATAAAGTTTGTTGGTTCCAGCTAGAAGTGTGATTCCAGTTATAACCTAATGTAAAAAAAAATGTAATCATATCAATTTTGATTGAATTATTATTCAAAATATACATTATTAAACATATATTTCGTAATACTAATTATTAATTTTAGAGTGAATACCTTTTTGTGTTGCCGAAGTTCTGCTAACTTGGAAAATCCATCACCATGACACCATGAGTGCAAATTGAAGCACTTTTCCCCATGCACACACATGTTGTTGGTCCAATATTTGCATATATTTAGAGATATTTTCTTGGACACCTTTATAACATTTGTTTGATCTTCTTTGTCTCCATCCTTTTGAACCAAAGTTTTGTTAGGTTTATCCTTACAAACAATCTTATAGGATGAATGACATTTTTTTTCACAAATTTTACTTTTGACATTGATACCGAGATACAAGGTATGTATGGAAGATGTTTTTCCGCGTCTAAATTTGCATGGATTTCTATTACATTTCCCAACTTTCCAGTAAATACAAGTTTTACCACTAATATCTTTCTCCATCTTAATAGACTTTGCATCCATAATACTCTACAAAAGCAAATATTACAATTACATCCAAAATCACTTTTTTTTTTACTTCTTTAAATAATATTCTTTATACAATTTCAATCTCATTATACAATAATTATTTAACACAAAACTAAATTAACATAACAATTGTCGGTTATATATATATATATATATATATATATATATATATATATATATATATATATATTAAAAATATATTTAATTTTATAAAAATTTCTAAACTTTTAATTGATTAATTTTACTAATTAAAGCTTAGTTTATAAATGTTAATGAATTAAAAAATAATACTATAACATATTTACATCTTAAAAAAAATATAATACAAAAATTAATCTTTCAAATTATTTTTTATTTAAAAAAATAGAATGGATAAACCTAGAGTCGTCAAAATGGGTTACAACCCGCAAGTCAATCCGGCCCGTCAATAGGTTCGGGCCGGGTTGGGTTTGAAAAATACAACTCACTTATATGCCGGTCAGATTTTAACCCGACTCATACGGGTTAAACCTGTGGTGAGTCGGGTTGGCCTACCAATTCACCTATTTAATTTTATTTTTTTAATTTATTATTTTATTTATGAAACCCTAAAATATAAAATATTTTTTTCACTCACTGTGTGTACCAAAAAAGTAACCTCTGCTCTCACAAATCACTCTTACTTTACTTGCTCTCATTTGACGGTGCTCTCACCCTCACTCATTGAAATTCTTCTTCAATGAGCATGCAAAACACCCTTCCTTTTTTCTTCTCTTTCCTCCACAATTTTTGTTCTGGAGGATTTGAAGACATGTAATGATTTTTTCATGTTCTGACATGCTTATATCAGATTTTGTTCATTTTATTTAAACAATTTGAGTATACATTATTTGAACAAGCTCTTTTTGATATCTTTGAATTTGGGAAATTATGTTACAAATTAAACTATTAATTTTTTTGTTGATGTTGTTGAATACTGGTTCTCTTTTTTTTTTTACTAATATTTTTTTATTGATTGTCGGAATTGTTCTGATATTAGGAAAATCTTTATTAGTAAATTTGGAGACAACAAGAACAAGGGTCAAGGGCTACAACAAGAACAAAAAAATGATGAATATAAGAAACTTATTTGTATCTTTTTTGTGTTTGTTTTTTAATGACATTTGAATTATATTGTAATTTTTATTATTATTTCGAATTGTCTTTAACATAATTTTTTGGGAGTGAAAATTGTTTAAATTTAAATTACAGAAAGTTTGTATTTTTTTTATTTTAAAAAAATGTAATTAAATGGGCTAGTGAGCCAACTCATTTACCCACCAACCCGTGGTGGGTCGGGCCGGGTTCAAGTTTTTCTAGCTCGTTAATAAATGAGCCGAATTGGGTTAGCTCACTAAGTGACCAACCCGTAGTGGGTAAGGCCGGATCGAGCCAGGTTACTCGTTTTAACGGCTCTAAATAAACCTATTTTATTACACTGAAGTTGGTAAAGTAAACAAATCAATTGAGGAATTGAAAACATAATCCAACTAATTCTTTTTTTAGCCAATGTCATCCTACCATTAATATATTCTCCAAATGCAAAGACAAAATTAGTTTATATAATCGTTTTCTTTTTTACAGTGTTTTCCATATTAAAAGACATGATAAGAAAACAACAAAATTATAGATGCACATAAACAAGGAAGAATTCCATAAACTTTAAGACAATTTAACTCAAGCCTTAAACCAAACCTACTAGTTAGGTAGTTCTTGCTGTTGAACACCAAAAACATCTTCATAAGACCCATTTCAGTCAAAAGACATGCTTAAATAAAATATAAAAATAATTTTATATTACTTTTATAACTAAAAATATTTTAATAATCTTTAATTTCTATTTCTTAAAATATTTTTTATATTTATCAAAAATCGATTAAATTTTACACAAATTTCTGGCTCGCAATTGAACAAGTTGCTGTAAGAAGCAAAAAAAACAAAAGCTAGTGATTACCACCCACTTTCCTCATTCTGCAGTAGCCATGTCCGTCGTTACTTCTCCTCTTCCTCCTCTGCACCAAATACAATTTCTCAAATGCCCTCGCTTTTCTTCCAAATCCTACTTTCGCCCTCGTCGTCTGCACTCCCTAACCCGGACAACCATTCCTGCAATCTCCGCAGTTGCAGCGGAAACGGTATACTCTCTTTCTCTCTGCCTTCGAACAATCATGTTCCTTATATATCTATCATAATCCTTCATTTCTTGAGCTTATTGGTTATGATTGATATTTTTCTTAGAAACCCAATTTAATAAATATATGGTTTAGCATTTCAATTTTTTTCTTCTCTGAGCTATTTGGAGTTATTTTCTTCTGCTGGAACGACTGTGTCACATGATTGTTTAATTCCCGTCGGAAGGATTTCTTTTTTATTTTTCCTTCAGGAGTTGCGTACACAGCACGATCAATCAGTTGAAGCAGACGTGTTTGCTTGTCCAATATGTTATGAACCATTGATAAGAAAAGGCTCTCCTGGTCTGAATATGTAAGTTGGTTTATGCATGGCGGCATGTGTATTTGGTTATTACGTGTCTAAATTCCAGGTTCGTAGTGATAAACCAAATGGTTTTTGAACTTCAGATCAGCAATCTACAGATCTGGTTTCATGTGTAAGAGATGTAAGAAGTCATACACTAGCAAGGACAGGTATCTGGATTTGACTGTGACTGCTGGATTGAAAGATTACACTGAAATTCAACCAGCTCGGACTGAGCTTTTCAGGTATGATTGGTGATATGGCTCCAATTTATTGTCATTGGCTACCACTATTACCATATGTTGCACATACCTGTTTATCAATAATATCTTGTTATGTGTCTAATTTTCCATGTAAATTTTTTATAGGATACATGTTTTTTTTTCTTTTTTCCATTTTTGTGAGTTATTTTTACATGTGGCACTAGTTGTAGTCTAATTCTGCATGCCTTGGAAAGTTCTTATGATTTCATTTGCGTTTAAACTGTAATTAGGAGTCCCCTTGTTTCCTTCTTATATGAAAGAGGTTGGCGTCAGAATTTCAGACAAAGTGGCTTTCCTGGTCCTGATGAAGAGGTATGCATTCGATGCCTGTCCTGCAGTTAAAATGTTTCAATACTTGAAAAATGAAATTCATGTTGCATGGTAGTTCAGAAAGAATTTTGGCCGACTAGTCAACTTTGTTTAAACAAACACACACATACATGTACATATATATCCAGGCTGAGAGTCTATATTGTTTTGTTCATCTCGCTTACCTCATAGTAATGCAATGCATATTAAGACTATTATATATTCTTTATGATGCAGTTCAAAATGGCTCAAGAGTACTTCAAATCTGCTAGAGATGGACTTCTTGTTGATGTTAGCTGTGGCAGTGGTTTATTTTCCAGAAAATTCGCAAAATCTGGAACCTACTCTGGAGTCATTGCACTAGATTTCTCTGAAAATATGCTTCGCCAATGTTATGATTTCATTAAGAAAGATGACACACTTTCAACCACGTATTCTTTTTCTCTTCCTGTATTCTATTTTAAATTTAATGCAGCTAAAGAATCAAATGTTCATTGTTTTTCTATTTGAGACCCAGATGCACTCAATAGTGTTTCATTTTGTTGTTTGCAGTAATATTGCTCTTGTAAGGGCAGATGTTTCTAGGCTTCCCTTCGCATCAGGTTCAGTTGATGCTGTTCATGCTGGTGCAGCTTTGCATTGCTGGCCATCTCCCTCCAATGCTGTAAGTGCTGTCTTTATGTAATGAACAGAAGAATGTTTGGGTTGGGGTAACCTTTTCATCAGACTGATATCACTTTGTGTATGCGCATGTCAATTTAAAGCACTAACAGTTCTCTACATAAAAAGACTGTGCCTTCCATTCACTCTTAAAATGCATTTCTTCTCTGTATGCCTAAGTTCTATGTATAGTTTATTTTTGTTATTGTAAGTACATATTACTTCTTACATTCCATTTTGCTGCATTTCTACTTCATAATATGTTCAACCTTTTGCATAGTTACCATGTGAGCTTAAAACAGATATATTTTGCTGGGATTCTTATAATACAAATACTTTTTTAATTTGTTCTTCTGAGAAAATGTTTGCTAAACAGAACAGTTATTGCTTCAATGTCATAAAATAACTAAAGTATTCTTACATTCCGTTTTGCTGCATTTCTACTTCATAATATGTTCAACCTTTTGCATAGTTACCATGTGAGCTTAAAACAGATATATTTTGCTGGGATTCTTATAATACAAATACTTTTTTTAATTTGTTCTTTTGAGAAAATGTTTGCTAAACAGAACAGTTATTGCTTCAATGTCATAAAATAACTGAAGTATTGCATCATAAAGCTGGACTTTTTCCTCCAGAGATATAGAAAGAGATTATAAAGAGGAACCTGACAGATATCTGAGAAAGCTGACATAGATTTCCACTTATAAAATTGTCGTGAATGAATATTTGAATCTAATTTTTGTAATCGGGCACAGATGGATTAATGGTAGTTATTCTCTCCCTGGTTTTATTGGTCAACAATATATGTGCCTGTAATGTGCATAAGATGTATAAATACATACATGATACGTGCAAAGATACATATTGCATTTGAAAATTCTGCAGTTTATTATAAAGAACACCAATTGTTCAAGTGCACACTGGTTGAAAACTATTTTGGAGAACAGTAGCTTATTTTTCTTAGGCTTTCTTCGCTAGCAAAAATAAACTATTATCTTTTTCAAAATAAGCTGAATCAAACACACTGACAAATCTTCTATTACTTGTACTGGATGTGAAGAGAAGAAACATGGAAAATTAGTTCCTGCAGCAGCCTCAAAATGCTAATGCTGCAGTTGTCTGCACTACTTAAAATAACTTAGTCTAAATTTTATCCTAAATTTTTATGTTTACATTTATCCTAAATTTTAAAGTAAAAAATCATGAACCGCTCATTTCCTTATTGGATTGCACATGTTTTGTAGTGTTGACTTTTATTCTATCCAGATATTTGCGTGTTCTTCCACATATTTGTTTAACACTACTTAAACTTTTTAATTTTTATGATGACACGCCTACGGTAAACTTTCTATAGGTTGCTGAAATCACCCGGATACTAAGAAGTGGTGGTGTTTTTGTTGGAAGCACTTTTCTGCGTTACAGTTCATCAACTCCCTGGTTTATACGCCCTTTCAGAGAGGTAAACTCAGGCCGTGATTATCTTCAATATCCTGTCATTATTACAATCTTAAGTGTCAACATTTTGCATGCTGAATGTTCATTGTACCTGTCTTTTAGTGTGACGTAGAGTTCTTGATTATCTCTTGAATCCATGAATAAAATATCTGTTCCACAATTTAACGAGTTTACCTTGAATCCCAACCAAGTTGATTTAAAGGTCTTTTGGTTTGTAGAGAACTCCACAAGGCTATGGCTATTTAACAGAGGAAGAGATCAGAGACCTTTGCACCTCGTGTGGTCTTACGAATTATTCAAGCAAGACTCAGCAGGCTTTTATTATGTTTACAGCTCAGAAGCCATAAAACTAAGTTTGATGTGTTTACAATAACAGTTATTCATTCCTTCTTTGTTAATTATATTGTCCGTTTCATCTGTAAAGAAATTGTAAATAAACGAGAAATGAAAAGGTAAAAATCGGGTTCTGATGTAAAGGCTCACACGATGTAAAATACTTCATGCATGAATCCCTTACTGTATAACTTTGAATTTTGACATTTTTTTTCGAAGAATTTGTTGGGGAGAGGTTCAACGCACACATAGATCTCCATACATAGTCACGGGTTTGCTTTTGGAGTGGTACCACTCCAAAAGGTCTCTTACCATTGGAGATATCTATATCACCAGACTCGAACCATGGGCTCTGTTGGGAGAGGATCGGCACACACATAGATCTCCACACATGGTAAGACATTGTCCGCTACGGGTTTGCTTTTGGTACCACTCCAAAAGACCTCTTATCATTGGAGATATCTATGTGTATATAAATCCTTGACCAATCCTTCTTTCACTCAACGTGGGACTTTGTTTGCATTCCAACAGAATTGAGTAAGCGCCAATCAAAGAGTTTTGCTTTTATTTCATGCTTCAATACTTCTGCTAGAACTTCAACCAATATAGCTTCAAAACGATTCCATCTAAGTGGCTTTTTCGAAACAGAAAATTATCCTGACATTTTGAGAGCTGCATTAGTGTCATTATCACCAAATCCTGTATTGGTTGTCACTTAAACACTGCATTATGTCCTCAGGGGTCATTATATTCAAAATTGATCACTAACCAAATTTCGGTCGTTAATTCATCCTAAAAAGATTGGTCACCTTCTCTTATGGGATACCAATTTAGTGGACGAAATTTCGATGGTTGATTTGGTAACAAAAAAAAGTAGTGACCCTACTTTTGTTGTTAAAGTGAAAATATTATTAAATTTTTTTCAAAAAAAATTGGTGCTAATTCGGTTGCAAATGTGATAACATATCAACCATTATTTTTAAATCTATAATAGGTTACTTTTTTATTTTAATTAAAATATTTTTAGGTGACTATATCAATGGAAAAAAAATTAGTGACCAATATATTTTAGTGGCTAATTTTATTGACAAAATTTGAATTGTTTATATACAATATTTTGACATGATTGTAAATCATTTAACATGGATATAAGTATTACAAATTGTGGTGGCTAATTTTATTCAGAACATAGAACCCCAGGTCGACGATCAAAGTGATGCCAATGAACGTTTGACCGTTCTAGATGTTGCTCACGAGGTGATAGAGGTACAATACGATATGTTTCATTCTTGACACCAACTATCTCCAAATTGTGATTTCAACACCTAAAAGCTCCTGTTTACAATAAAGACACAAAACCCAAGTGTATGATCCGAAAGATAGATAACACATGATGAAATCATTCAAATAATACAATAATACATGAAAATCGCCTAAACTAAGGTATGAATGATAATGTAACTAAAATTCAACTAAAATAGAATGATTATGCAAACAAAATGATTAATGCTTTTAAAATGGAAATATATAATCTCATCTCAAGTCCAATTCATACAATGATATCCCAAAATGCACACATTTCAAAATGTTTTTGGAACCATGATTAACTTGTTAGGTCTGCAATTGATTAATTGAGTCAAGACACAAGACATTAAGATAGATAATCTTTGTAACTTTTTTTTCATTATAAAATATTTTCTCTTTGGTTTCTAACCTAGAAGGCACTTACCTACCAACTAAGCTTGGGTCTTCCATTCAAATGCTTTACACTTGCCACATATGGTCTCAAAGGAGTGTGTCTAACATTTTTATTTTATTTTATTGATAGACAATTCCCCGGTAACATAATGTTTTGTACTTGCCACATTAAGTCTCAAAGGAGTGTCTCTTTCCCCAGTAACATATAGTCTCAAAGGGGTGTCAATTTTGTTTTTTTGTTTTTTTTTTAATTGACAAACAATTCTCTAGTAACCAAATGCAGTGAGTGTCACTATAGAAACATAACAGAAAATAATTCATTTCTTATTTAAGTATATTAACAAAAAACTATCTTCCTTAAGTGTCATAATGTCAAGACTACATGTGTAGTGTGTGAAGGATCCCAACAAGTAATCATGATCACAAAACAACTATCAACAATGTGCTCAAAAAATATCAGTGAACAAACTTGGAACTTAGAGTTAAAATGATGAATTTCCAATTAAACATGTATTATGAAAAAACAAGATGCAATAAACATACTAAGTAAATGCAATAATGATGTAAGATGTCAGACAAGATGACATGCATGAGAATGAAGAACACAATGTACTTTGATAACAAAAGATAAATTCATGTTTGAAGAGTATAGAAAACATCTTAATTGGATGTCACCTAAGGTAACTCATTCCATTTCCATATTTTAAGCAAACCAGTCCCATATCCAATGAAGAAGAGTCCTCCATCAGCGCCTAATTCAAATGATGTAATGTCTTTCTTGGCAAATAAACGACCCCTCTCCGAAAATCTATATAGGAAAAGGTCATGGTTAAGATATGCAATAATATTCAACACTCTAATATGTAATAGTACAAAAAATATATAATTCAAGTTTACTTACGATGGCAATTTGTACATGCAAGATGGCAATTCGTACATGCAAACTAAATTGTTTGTACAAGAGGAAAACAATATTGGTTTGCCATTTGCATCATGCATCCCAAAAAGTGATATAATATCCTGTATAATAACAATATGAATTTTGTGAATTGACCAACTTTTTCAAGACTACCGTTAGCTTGTTTTCTAAGAAAAATACAACCAAATGATTAGGTATCTTACACTTTGCTCCTTATGTGTATATATCACAGTCAAATTAGTTCCCACTTCCTTGCCTTTCTAAATTTTAATTGTGCCGTCAGATGAACTTGAAAACAAAGAAGGGAAGTGACTACACCAGTATGCTCATTGAGTGTCATTGTACATTGTAATGTATCCATGTCCCAGGCCTAAAGAAAACAAGGTAACAAGATTTGGGTATTGAATGATACTTGAATTGATCACTTTGTAATTCAAGGAAATTTGATATGATGTAAGGAAAAAGGTGATATACAATCCTTGAAAAAATATTAAAATTGTTTACTGGGTTTCAAAAATCATTTATAACCATTGAAACCTTCCATGGTTTTCCACACCCATTGAACGACAATGGCTAAGCTTTACTGTTTTTCCCTTTTTTTTTCATGCTTTTCTAGATGAATGTATTATAATTTTTCTCACATCACAAACCAAACCAGTATTTATATATAACTATGCAAAATCTAAACTTGCAAATCTAATCAAATATGTAATAATACTTGGGATGCAGTGATGGAGTGCAAAGAAGAACAAGAACTTGAAGAAAAGGGAAAGAAGGAAAGGGAGCTACGGCTACTAGGTTAACATAAAAAAAAAAAAAGAGGAGTAAAGGNGGGGAACATTTTTAACCTAAAAAGTAAAGGAACTTTTTTAACTTAAAAAGTAGAAGTAAATGTCAGTAACTTAAAAAAAATTATAAAAAATATAAATAAAAGTGCTAAATAGGTCTCGAAAATCATTGAAAATTATAAAAAAAATTAAAAGTGCTAAACGGGTTTCAAAACCCATTAAAAATTATAAAAAAAAATATTAAAGTGCTAAATAGGTTTCAAAAACCATTGAAAATTATAAAAAAATTTAAAGTGCTAAATGGGTTTCAAAAATCATTGAAAATTATAAAAAAAAATTAAAAGTGTTAAATGGGTTTCAAAAACCACTGTGGTTTTCCAAACCTATTCAAGGCAATGGTTAAAAAAATAATGGTGTTGCTCCCTCCACCTCCCCAGGTGTTCCTCCACCTCCCCATTATTTTCATTGATTTCAAAAATATTCTACACATCTCCACTATTTTCTTTTATTCCAAAAATATCTTACACCTCCTCACTGTCTTCAACAATCTTTCCCTTTTTACATTAATGGAGCATTCACATGGTTCAGATTTGAATTTGTGATATATTACAAAATATAAAATTAAGAGAAAACTTCAATATTAG